>NC_043960.1:34769356-35069356 GCF_902148855.1 Sphaeramia orbicularis
GATGGGAGACAAATGAATGCCTATAGAAACCTAAAGAGAAAATTTATTTCCTTACATCTATCAAAATTAGGCTGGCATGTACATTATTGCAAACATCAGAAAATAGATTATAAAATGAAGTTTAGATTCAGATTCATAGTGTGGTGAGACTGGAGATTTCTTATGCATTTAAATGATTGATTGAATGAATGAATAAATTAATAAATCCCTGTCCACTGTCCTACCTAAATGAATAAGATAACTGAAGAGCTATCTGCTTGTCCATCTGCTGATGCAATTTAATTTTTAGCTATACATCATATGTAATTGCCTGACAAATTAGCAATATCATTAGGCCATATTTGTTATCTAACTAGTTACACTTTGCTGACATATTTAGGCTGGTGAGGTTGTTGATAACATTGCTAGCTAGTTGATGATGTTAGCTGCTATCTTGTCAGCTTGTAACATTTGCTAATTTTTTTTTGAATGCTTATTTTCTTTCATATATTTGTGGATGCTTAGTGAGATGCTCAAATTAGATATCACATTAATATATAACCATTGTTTTAAGACAAATTTCTAAAGGCTATGAAGGAAAATCCAGCATATAGTGGTTGAGGCAAAACAGATTTCATTGACTTCAGTTTACTAACACTTGGTTCAAAATCTCATACACTTGTTCAATTTGTTTTAGATCAGGTGACTGTTAAGGCCATAACATTTGATTAATATAATTTGAGCCTTTGTGCCCAATGAGTGGGTGCATTATTGTTCTAGAAGTATTTGTCACCTATCTTTATTGCGTTGTGTTAAATGCTAATTTGCAGCTTGTAAAAGGCCTAGCAATCAGCTCTTTTATGTTTGGACTTTTTGAAGTAGCTGTGAGGATGTATCATAGCCACAAAGAAGCCAATCTGCATTCTGCAGGTGCAACTGTCACAAAAAACACTTTATCACTATGTCAAAGGTGAAAAAAAATGGAACAGAAAGAAGAGCAGAGGTCATAAGCAGGGAAATCACATCATAATAGTGCAGACTGCCTTTCAGCACTGTCTCTAATTGTGTTTAGTGTGACTTGTGAATGAGCTTTTTTTGCTCTTGTGTTACAGGGTTGGTGTGGATCCAGATCAAGACCTGCAGCCCTCTGGAGACAGCTTCCAGGTCTTGCAGGGGGTAAGGACCTTACTCTGATTTCATTTCCAGTGGTTTAACCCTTTCATGCATGAATTATAAGAGGCTTAATCATTTTTTTTCCTGAGTATTTTTATTCCTCTAAGCATTAAAAAATAATACAAACTGAAAAAATGTTTATGAACCTATTTTTCATAAAGTTGCAAAAATGTCCACTCAGCTGGACACCATGCATTTAATTTTTGAAGCAAAGAAACATATTTACTGATATACTGTGTGAAAACTATGAAATAAAAACTTTTTTAATGCAGCTAATCTGATGCTGTCTCACATTTCAACATAATCTAATACTAAGTCATTACTCACTTCATGGAGATAATATGCAAAAAAAAAACAACTGTTAATTGCAGTCTAATAAACAATAACAAGCAATTGATTTTCACTCAAACATGTTAGTGCAGATCAGGTTTATCTAGAACAGCAAAGTTACAGTAATGGTATGAATTGCAGTGTATGGGATGATGCATAAGTGTCCACTGTGTGGGCTGATATGGAACTAAAACAACAAAATCCATGAATATACAAGAGAACAGTTGTGGAATAGCTGTCCACTGTAGTGACCAGTGTGCATGAAAGGGTTATAGTCAGTCCTACTCCTTCAGATCAAAATGCCTCTGCTCTGTTATGTTGCTGTGGGGCACGGTCTATAAAATAGCAGTCATGAGGAGGAATAACTACAGATATTGCTTGTTAAAGCCTCTGTACCCTGTTAAGCTGCATCCCACTGCCCCACTGAAATACTGACAGACTGCTTTGAGCTCAGGCTGGGATTATGTTTCCTCTGCGGGGGTGGAGGGATTTATCAGGTGTTTAACTAATCTCCATCACCTGTGACATAAAACACAATACTTCCTCTCAATTAAAGCTTAACATGGCAGTATTTTTGAAGTACATTTTGTGCAGTAGGAGGCTACCTTTGGGTCTGACCCAGATTTTCTTGTATCAAGTACTGGCTCCCTTTTCGCCTGTCTAGATCAGTATTAATTCCACAGACTTTAAGTGTAGGTTCACAGTTTTTCATGCTTATTATAAAACAATAGTCAAGTGCTCATACAGACTGAAACATTGCTTTAGTGAAAGTACTAATAGCACACTGAAAATACTCCACTACCGGTAAAATTCTGTACTCAAAGTTTTACTGAGATTCAAAAATATGTTATTAATATTAATAACAAGCAATATTGATCTATTAAATGAAGTATAAAAGTAAAATAGGCATTATACAGTGAAGGTTATTATGTGTGATGTTGCATTCATTATTAGTGATACATTCCTGTGTAATTTTACTGCTGTACATTTTTATGTTGGAGCTCATTTTAACTATTATATGTTACTGATGGGTGGATTAATGTACAGGAATGCATCATATTCTAAAAGATCATCATGTTTGCAGTATTGTTGAACCTTAAAAAGACAAATTATTTTGAGCTGAGAAAAAACAACCTCTGTGACAATGTACTTTCCATCTAATCCAAGAAGGTTTATGCGAATTTTGGACTCAACCCATAAAGGAACATGTAATCTTCAGTTTGTGACGGACAGTGAAAAGTAACAGACAAATGCAGTGGAGTAAAAACCACAATGTCTGCCTTAAAGGAGTGTATGGTTACTGAAATATAAATACACAAGTTAAGCAAGTAAAATTTTTACTTCAGTACAATCCAACTACAATAAAACTATACTGCTTTTTAAAATTTTTGACCCTTTAATGATTGGCTCTTATGGCACTGTAATGTTTTAGCAGTCATCGTTGTCTGCAAAAAGATACTGCAAATTAAGCATAAATTATTTTGAGGCTTGTGCTTCTGAAATTAGACAAACATTTCTCCCTTTAGTTAATTTCCATCCACATCTTTGTATGTAAATGCTGTCCAGAGGAAAATTAGTAGTAAACATAATAACTTGAAAGATACCCACTTCCTTTAACCTTTAGTTCTGAAGCCTTGTTATGTTAAATTCTGAAAAAAGTTTTATACTTTCTTGTGTGTATTAGAAAGGACTTCTGTAACAGCTTGTGACAGGGGGAGTGATCACAGCGAGCAAATCTGTTTATATGGGCACCTGATTATTGTGCATCAGAGCTGAAAATGTGTGAACTTACCCAAGAAACTAGATAGTACCACACAGCAAATGGCTCCTTTTTGAAGGTATTTATGTCCTTGTGAAGCATTTTTATCTCAAACTCCTGACAAATGCATGATAAATGTGTTTTCTTTGTGTACTTGGCACATATAGTGAGTAACATGTATCTGTTTTTAACTTTATGTATATTTATTGCTGTTTGACTGATTCCAATTAACAACTAATATTTCACATGTTTTTAATAAGGATTTGGGGTAGTTAAGATGGCAACACATTAATCAGAAGTCAAATCAGTTTTTTTCTCTACTAGATACAGTATGTTTTAATCCAGCATTTGCACTTTTAAACTCTTGGATATGCATGTCTTCTCCAATGTTTTTCATCTATGTTTTAAAAGCCAAGTGGCCTTTGTGTGTGTGCATTCGTGTGTGTGTGTGTCTTGGGAATCACACAAAATCCGGAAAGAGCTGACTGTTGCAGATTGGCATATTTATGTATTTTTGGTCAAGGAAGACAGTAGCAAAAACGACAAGTTGATAGAACCAATATTTTTGGAGATATTAGTAATTTTGGAATACAATAGCCTTACAGTCACGTTGCTATGCCCACAATGCTTTGGCGGTGACTGCTAGACCAATGCAGTACAGCATGCATGAATACACAACAGCATAAAAACTACCACACCTAGAACCCATGGATCCCCATGGGTTAACACACTAGTTTCAATTTATTCTTTAATTCTCAACAATTGTCTTGATAGCTTTTATCTATTGTTTTCATACTCACTTATTCTCCAAATATTCATTCTAAAGTGCAGATTTGTTGCTGTATCACATCTTGACAATGGCAGCCACAGTATGATGACTTTTGTCTGTGTTTTGTCTAGGATGGCTCTCAGGATGAAGGACAAAGTAAAACCAAACAGGAGAGTGCCTGGCTTTTCAGACTGTGGTACACTTTTGACCACAAGTATCCTTTCTGCGTCCTGCATCACACTACTCACAAAACACTCGCTCACTTGTTTGCTTTCAGGCCATGAGGTTTTTAATTGTGTTATCTAACTCGGCAATTTGCTACAGTCTCCAGTCTGCTTTCAGTCAGGATGATTTTTTTAGGCTTGTTTTTTCCAGTTGTAGGTAAAGAAAAACAAGCCACTATCTCGTTTTGTCTTTAGACCCTGTGACTTATAACAAACACGTGCTTATAAAATCCTCAATTTCTCAGCTCAATTTGGCTGCAATTCCCTTTCCCTCTGTGTTCCTCTCTCTCCTTAACAACTGCCTCCCTAGTGACTGATTGTGTAGTTGTTTTTGAGAGGGGCAGCTGTGTTTTACAGTGGAGACGTTCTCCCAGCAGACACTGGTGCTATACACAGCTGAAATCAGAGTGGATGTCTCATTTCTAAGCAGACTGAGGTAAACATGCAGTACCTGATGCACTGGGGTTATTTTTAGATGCATGTAAACAAACTGTTTTATAGTTGTGATTAATTTCAATTGAAACATAGTACATGTCTTGACAGAAAGCAGATGGCTCTCCTCATAAACAGAATAGTGGCCTGACCTGTTCAACAGATTTGCGCTTTCCTACAGTGCAACAGAGCTAAACTAATTACAGACAAGAGGCAGCGACGGCCAATGATTCGCTTTCTGCTTTGCTCCTGCCAAACATCACAGAAGAACTTTTCCCTCATTTCATCAGAGCGTCCCATAGAGACTGAAATCCTAAATGTTTCAGCAGGGAAATGACTAGTGAGGAATAATTTGGTCTTTCATTTTCTAGAAAGATCCCTCATAAACCGACTATTAACCTGAACACTGTCTGAAACACAAACCTTCTGCAAAAAGTTTATCAACATTTACTTGATGAATTTACTGTTATATGACCTTTTTAATGTTGACAACTGAAGAAATAAGGGCACATTATAAAGTAAAACCCCATGTAAAACCACCATGTCCGCATTAATAATTGAAGTGATTTAGTCGGGATGATTAACGGGAGTACAGGAGGTTGCATGACTCTAATTTTCTGGTAATTCTTCTGTTACAGATGGTTAAAAAGATAAGTGTCTTAGTTTGTCACATTTTTTAAGCAATCAAGAGAGTAAAAAAAAAAAAAATCAGATCTTTGTGATAAATTAAAGATTTGCTGAAAAGACAGAATGCCTTGCACAAAGATGATTTCATCAACCCTAATTTCTTCTGTGAACGGATATCTTTCACAAAACAAGTGACCAACCAGTTATTTATGTAATTTTAGTGTTTTTAAGTGTAATTATTTAGGTGTTTATATAGTGCAGGTATTGTTAAAGACTTTTTCTGCTTCTAAATGTTGAGTTTTTTTATATGTAAATGTGTAAATACATCCTCAGGCAGTGGTGCTGTGGTATAGTACAGTAGTCCACTCTGTATGGTCACTGTTAACACTTGTTGGGCTCTTGAGGTCAGTGTTTGTGTTCTCCTTAATGACTGTCCAGTTACCTGAAGCCCATCCTGACACACAGCGGCCCACCCCTCACCTCCACTCTGCCCAGCTACTGTGGACCTCTGGCGAGCTGCCTGACCAGCCCCCAGGCATACGAGGTGAGTGTCCACATGCTCAAAATTCAGTGTGCACACACAAAACACACAGTGACTCTCCTACATGAGCACTGAGCTGTAAACCACTGTTCAGACCGAGGGTTTTCAGACAGATTTTTCTTTAGATGATGGTTTTTAAGTAAACCCAAAAAAATATAAACAAAGAAACATGCTTTATTTTTGTTGAATTAACTGAAGTTATAATGTTTAAAAAACATCTTTCACTAAAGTATTCAGTGGAATAATAAAAATGCATGCAAGTAGAGGCCAAAAGTAGCAGCTGGTTTTCCCTGTGTTCATATCCTGAGCCTGGTGCCTCAGGAAGGTGCTCGGTGAATACTGAGGGGTCTCTCTCGGGAGAATTGTAATATTGTCGAAGTATTTTCAGGGCCTGCCAGTAACACACAAAGCAGCGAGGGCCTCAGCAACAGAGAAAATGGATGGTCAAGAAGCCGTTTTGCATTCAGGGGGCACAAAGGGCCCCTTTCAGCACCACCTCAATGATAATCACTGTTCTGAAAGATACTGCGCTCCGATATTTTAAACACAGAAACACCCACTGACGGGACGGTCACACTTGGGTTCACTCTGGCAAATGCAGCTATTCATTTCCTGTGAACTACTTAGGTCTTCTGACTATCTTTTCTTCACACTCAACACACAGTACACAAAGAACCTGAATTTCATTTGTTCAGTATGTGATGGAAAATCCTTTTCTTTTCGTTTTAATGTGTTTTTTTTTTTTTTTTTAAGTTTAGTTGTGTTAAAGTTCTGAATTCCTGACTGTTCTGCTCTCCTGGTCACAGTGTCTTTGCCAGTGTAAGGCTGCCTGCCAGGCCAACCATGAATATAGGTGGTTGTTCATATAATCAGGACTGTCCACTGCTGTTCCTTTCCAAGTGAAGTGAGGCAGGACTGAAAGCTTCTCATATGGTTCTCCTTCAGTTATAGCTCTTATTAAATGTAGAAGGAAAAAAACCCAACAAACAAAGCAGATTTTTGTTCTAAATGCTGCCAAAGAGTGAAATGTGTTGGTACAAAATGTTACAATATACATTGAAATCTAGGACTGAAGAATTAATTGAAATATTAAAATTACTGACTATTAGTTTTAAATGATTCCTCAATGTTTTATGTTTACATTATGAAGTTGTGAACACTGTATAAACTATTAATAAGTTGTTATAATAAGTTAAAAAGGGCAACATATAACTAATAACTTGTAAAATAGTGAGGCCACATGTACAGTTTAGTTTCCTTTGTGTTATTCATCAGCAGCACTTCTTATGACATAACATCACTACCCATAAACCACATTTTCCAACTTCCAGAGCTGCAATTAACAAAGCAAAACACAGTGAATGACACCATAAAGCTTTGACTTAAAATCTGTTTTCTTAGAAAGTAGAAAGTTTTAATGCTTCTTTACACCTCTAAATATAAATATTATATATTATGATTTCTTTTCCCAATAAGACTTTCAAAACATTAACATTACATTAAGTACTCATATATTTTACAACTGCAAATTATGAATTTTAAAAGGATTGTCCATGTGCTCTGTGTAATTTTTTTTAATCCCATCATCTGAGTGATGCCAGTGTTGACCTGCTGTTAACTCATCCTTTTCTCCCCGGGGACATGGATGAACTATTGATTGTCAGCTAGTCAATTAGAGCAGTGAAAACGTCATGCAACCATTTGAGAGCTATCCATGGGTTACCCAGAATGCAATATGTGGAGTTCAATTGCTCAGCTGACTTTTAGTGAGGTCTGATTCATGACTCTTGCTTCATATAATGGTTGTCTTGAAGAATGTACAGCCTATGTGTTGTTGGTTTGATCTGCATTAGTTCTGCAGGCCACTAAGTGAAGGTCTCCTCCCTCCCCCTCTATTTCTGTGAACCCATAGTGTCCCTTATGAGCCTTTGCACTGTTAATGTCAGTCTGTTCATCTGTGCACACCTCATGCATCCACACCGTGTGTCCTGCATGCATGTGTGTCACCCCTATGTTTGACATCCCTCCCCTCATGTTCCACTGTGAATGTGTTTTCAGAATCATGAGCAGCTGAGGGACCCTGACTCTGACCTCATTCGTAACGATGGCGACCTGACCTTCATGTTTGGCGACACTGCCATCACAGCCAACGGAGCGTCTGGCGGTGGGGCAGATGCAGCCGGCGGCTCGGGCTGGAGTGTGAATGGAAAACGGAGCGGCAGCACCTCAGAGGAAGCACTGGAGCGTGAGCTGGACTCCCGGGAACAGGAGCTGCTGAGCCGTGGCACACGCCTGGTTTTCCCCATCGAGGATCACATTTGACCCTCCCCTTCCTCCCCGCCTTCACCGTCGCCTCCCTGACCTAACCCGAGTTTACCTCGCCCTCAGCTCTCCACATCCTGCAGGAAGAGGGTCCAGTCCTTTGGAGATTAAACAAAGTGGAGATATGGGAGTAGACAAAAGGGAAGGGTTCAGAACTGCTCTGAACTCCATGCTCAGGAGTACAGCTCACGGAGCATTTCATCGTCATCACAGAGCTGGAGTTTCTGCTTCAGGAGGCATATCCTGTAGCGAGCCAGGAGACAAACTCTTCATGGATTTAGACAGTGATTCAGTTTCACTGATTATTTTTGTTTGTTTCCTCTGCATAAATGAGAGGGAAACATTTATGCAGGATGTGTGGAGATTCTGTTCTTCCGGTGAAATTCTGTTTGCACTTTTGAGTATGTGGCCCATTGTGAGTTCATTTCTAAGGGAGAAAAAGAAGAGGAATGATATATTTCCTGGCAGCAGTCTGTTTCATGATGTGATTCTGTCTAAGCAGTACATCGGTGAGGCCAAAACACATTTTTAGTACTTTATAGATGAACAGGTCATTTCTTGGTCATTTTTTACAAATGCACTGAGTTGCTTTTGTTTCTGAGAAACCAGTGTTGTGTGTAAGTTTCACACAAAAAGCATCTGTGTGGAATACAGAAAAGGCTTTACCATCACAGTCATGGGTGAAAGTAACGGGTTAAAAATGCAAGCATGTAAATAGCTACAGAGCAGAGCTTTGTTCCTTCTGCGTCAAAGTGTTCCACTGAATGCAGTAGATCCCATGACTATTACAAATAGTATCTGTGTATCTTGTCTTTGAGCTCGTCCAGATCTTTTTCTCTGTACTAGGCTGGTTTTCATATAGCATGAATGAATAAGGAATGAACCATTTTCATGGTAATTATTTTGGGTCTCATTGGGCAGTGCTAAAATAAACTAACTAAAATATGCCATGAGATATACGCTTTCAAAAGGAGAACAAGGGAATATTCATAATCATCAGCACTAAAAATGTTTTAATCATTCATTTAAGTGGGAGTGCAATGTAAAGAATTAAAAATTCTTTCAGCTTTTACCCAACAGGTCAAATTTAGATGAATGGTAACACTAACACACCAGTTTTTGACATTTTCCCTGTATTATGTGTATATTCGCAAAGGCAAATTATGTAAACTTCTCAAGAATAAAAAGGAAAATTATGTATAAGCTCATACAATAATTATCCGTAATCATCACTTATGACCCATCAGAAGTTTGTGATTGACTATTTACCTTCAGAGACCCTGCCCTCTGTTTTTTTTCTCCTATTCTTCTGCTGTGTTTGGGTCATATCTGTGTACCTCCAGTCAATAACAGAAGGGAAAGGAGTGCAGACAGTTCTTAATCAAAAAGTAACAGCTCTGGCAATGTCTTTGCTCTCCAGCTGCATTCACTCAGAATCTTCCCATATGGTTGTGCAAAGGTGTGGGTGTGTTCAAATCTGAAAACGTTTTATTTCTCTGTCTAATGGCTTTGTTGTTGCTAAAACAGCTCACCATCTCCATTCACTGGTTAGCTTTGACAATTTTTACATATTATGCCTTTAAATCATGCCTTGTACCACTAAGAATTCAATGCACATGCTGTTACAGTGCAAAAAAAGAGAAAAACCTTTGAGCAAATCTTCAGATTTTTCCGTAACTTCGATTTCCTGTGATATAAATTAACATAAATTCCTAAGTTATGGCTTCCTGGAGCCTTATATCTGCCAGCATACACCCAGGTGGACTGACTGAGGTCAACTGGATTGACTATCTCATTGTCCAGCTACAACAACACTTCACTTGTACATTCAGCAGTCACTGCACATACATAATGGGCCCAAAGAAACTTCCCTAAGCTTTGATTACAAGTAACCTGAACACCTTTTTTTTCTGATTGTCCTCTGATAGGAAATGGGAACATATTTTCTTCTCTTAACAAGGAATCATCTGCAGTTAAGACCTCTGTTTTGGTATCACATTGAGGCTTGTTGTCTCAACACTGTGTGCAGCAGGTGTGTGACATCAGATAAATTATAAGGCGTGTGATGTCATCTCACCTGTAGCCCAGTTCATACCAGTTACTTCTGAGCAATGGAAAGAACATACTGGTTTGAGGCTCAGCTCCAACATGCAAATCTTTTTGATAAGACACTTTGAAATTCAGTCACCACACTGGCTGACATTTTCTGTAACAAAACACTGAACCCTGTTGTTTTCCTGCATGCGATTTGCATTAGTACAGGTCAACTACAGAAATGTATTCTTCACACTCGAGTGATGTTTGCTGATGTTCCCACAACATTTTCTTTTTATTTAAAGTGGCCTAATGCAAAGAATAATAATAACAAGAGCACTATTTGCATATATTTTCTTCTGACATTTTACTGCTATCCCAAAGTAAATAGGACAGTAGTTGTACTGATCCAGCACAAATAGATGTACCCAGACTCTTTGGGCTCATGGAGCAGCTGGCTGAACCAACTCACTCTGGGACTTTATCTGTGGTTTCCCTTTTCAACATGTTTTGTTTCCCCCTTTACCATGTCTAGACATCTGAACCAGCCCCTCTTTCTAATTCACCACATAACACGTGTCGCCTTTGTTTTCTCTTTTGACTGTGCCCACTGGCTCCTGCATTTATGTATTTATGAGTACATAAGGGCACGTGTGAAAAGCCGCAATAGTGTATGTTGAATCTGGGGACTTTGCCGCTGGAGGAAGAGCCCAGCTCAAGTTTTATGGCTCGCTGGGGACCTCCAAGAGGAAATGAATCTACTTATGCAAGATGCTGCCAAGCTGTATGGACCATTGGTCATCGAAACTCAAGCTGGAATGAGAAGTAATGAAACTAGGGCTCTGCATTTCAGTTATCACTTGTTCACTATTTTGTTTCAACAAACCATTACTTTACAACTTGTTCTGATGCTTATTGTCTTTGTTATGCTTGCACCGCCTCTTCTGTGATTAGGCTACAAAGCTTCATGATCCACCCTCAGTACAGTATAATCTACAGCACAGATTATAGTGTCTTTGATTTGTGCAAAACAAAACTGTGATTATTGCTCATGTTTGTTGACTTTCCTACAATTCCTGCTGTATTAACAAAAAAAAAGTGACATTTTTGTATGAGATGTGGGAGCACTTTATGGACAGCCACACCATGGATGATCGCAGGCAAATAAATGAGCAGAGTTTGGCACTTTACCCTCAAGCAGAGGACACTGGCTACAGACTATTATATAACCTTCATGTGCACTCTCTCCAGACGGTGCGGCTGTCAGTTGTCTTGCCACCTGTATTTACATGCTTTCTGTACCTGAGAAATATGACATGTAGCTCTGTTCAGTATGTCAGTATGTGCACCTGTTGTCTGCAGTAGCAACTGGTTGCCAGGTTCTACCTGCCATGGTTTGCATGTCAACATAGTAATTAAAATATGTCAAGCCATCAGACACCCAGATGTATTTTATTTTAGTCCAAGACACCATTAAAGGAAGTAGGTGGGTTTTTTTTTAGGGTTTATCGAACCACACCATTTTTAGCCTACTGCATGCATGTGCAGTTTGCATATGTCTTCACTTCTTTGTTTGCACTTTTTATGCAGTTTCCTATGTTTAAATTATTTTATTTTGACATGAGTGCAAATTTATTGAGCCAATCCTGGAATATTAGACAACATAAGACAAATAGCCAGGTGATATCCCAATGTTAAGGACAACCTAAAATTTTAAGTGATTGTTTTCTCGCTGTAAGAACTGAGGATGAGAATAACTGCCCCAAAAATTTATCAACACAACTCATTTACTGTGTGTGATGCTATTAACAAAATGACCAACAGTTTGCCAGGGGCACTTAAATCATTTGGCCTCATAACTTGAATCTTTTGGGGATTATATTTGAGGAATTGGTAATTTTAGGAATAATTCATCATAGTGTCTAAGATACTTTTGAAATGTAAGAGGTTACAGATTACTAGTTACCCTGCTAACATGTAATGGAAATGTGAGTATTTCTTCATCAAGTAACCTTTCTCTACTAAAACTATAAACTGCGTCACTGGACAATTACATTCACAATTAATATATTACAAGAAGCAAACAGTATGCATTTTGAAAGAAAGGTCTCCAGAGGAATAATTCTAGTTTTGCATTTTTCACAATTTTCAGAAAAGCAAAACCTCGAGTAAATTAATTCAATATAATAAACAGCCCTAAATATATAGATAGATAGATAGATAGATAGATAGATAGATAGATAGATAGATATACTTTATTTGTGCTATAGGGGTTATATACCCAGTATGTTATTTTCAGTAGACAGCTTAACCTATACCTCATCCGCTGTAATTTTGCATCTCTTTTGCTCTACATGAATGCTTCTTTAGGCAGATTTTCAGACATTACAGTGCAACATCTTAGTAATAGTAACCAGTAACCAGTGTTCAGTACTGTTAGGTTTACACTGCCTGGTTGGATTTCATATTTATGGATCTTTTAGAGAAAAGTTAGAAAAGTTGTGAAAAAGAGATTAGGTCATTTTGATGAGGAAAGTACAATTCTCAGTTCCCTTTAATTAGTAATTAATTGTAGTTATTAATTAGTAATCTGTAACCTATTACAGTTCAAAAGTAACTAAACAACACTATGAGGAATTATTAATACTGTAATACAGTCCCCTAAAAGACTCGATGTGGGCAAATGATTTTAGTGCCACTGGCCAACTGTTTGTCATTCCATTAAGAACATCACATACAGTAGGTGAGTTGTGTTGATACTTATACGTGTCAGTTAATCCAATAGAGGCCCATTCAGTTCTACTGCATTTAGAGCTCAGGACCTTTTTCAATTATTTTCAGATGTCTTATTGTAACTCAAGCATGTGTGAGATTTTTGGATGAAATCTACTGTTATGTTCATTTTATTCTAGTATAATGTATTCAGGCCTATTTCGTGCCACTGCAGCCATTTAAAGACACCCACAGTAGTGTTTAGAAAGACACACCCAAAAACACTAAAAAGGGGGAATATACGGGGCAAATAGCAGAAATTAATCACACATTTTCGTCATGAAATGCTTCCTTAGCATTTACTAAGTCTTTATTGAAGTTATTTAAATAGTCTAAAAGTTATTTCTTTCTTGACAAGAAAACCTCTTCAGGTATTCAACCCAGAACAATTATTACAGAACCAACTTCTAAAGTTGAACATGTAGATGCTGGTGCACATTTGACCCCTCCTCAACACAATGTTAACCAGAGGGATATTCACAGCATTTTACAATATTTAAATAAAAATGATACACAGTTTTAATCAGTACCATCTGTTGTGTTTAGAAAACCTGTTAAAAAAAAAGTCAAGTGGGAGAGGACAGAAGCAGCTCTCCAAGACACGTCTGTGGGATATTTGAAAATTTCACACCCATGTGAGTGTTTTATCAGTGGGGCGCTGCAGCTGTCCGGATTCCTGAGGGGCCGGGGGAGGAACAATAGTTCCTCAGTCGGGCCTCTTTTAGGAAAATACTGTAGTTTCTTCTTTCAAAGCTCTACATTAGCAATGTTAGTGAACCGAGTGAGATTGGTAATGCTCGAGATTACTGCCATGTTTATTCATGGGTTGGATAGATAAGTCACGCAGGTGAGAGTGAAACTGACGTTGCTACCACCTTGTGTGCAGGCAGTCATCTCCCAGGAAGGACCCATCTCAGGCTTTTTATGGCCCTTCCCTACAGGGGATTTAAAGAGGGATTAGTGCTACTAAAAGGACAGAAGGATATAGGCTGCCCTGGAGCGGCAGCACGAATCAACCACATCCTTCTCTTCTTCTTTATTTCCTCTCCCCATATCCTCATATCTGCACACTGGTGCTGATCAGGTAACACTGTGAAAAAAATAAGCTGCCGGCTTCACTTTTCAAATTCATCTGTATGTGATTGGCTGCCCTTTCAACTTGAAATTTCTTCATTCATCAGCTCCACTCAGCTAGAGGAAAACAAGAGCTTGAAAACTCCCAGTGGACCACATTCCAGCTGCTTGCTTTTTTTTATTCCACCTTTTGCCCTCAGCCATGGACAGCAGGCCCCTGGAACAAGAAAAAAAAAACGTCTTACAACATGTTTTGAGGAAAATCAGTTGAGGATTAAGATAAAACTCTTAATATTATGGCACAGCTGCACAGGAAATCAAACACTGCAGCATAAGGATCACAGATATACTCAATGGGATTAATAATACTCAGGATGAGGACTCTATCAGTAAATAAAGCATTAAAGCGGTGGTAAATGCTCCAGGCAGTGTCCACCCTGTATTTGACGGCTTGTAAGCAGCCCAACTCTAAAGGGTCTGCTTGTGAGAGCTGGTGGTGACAGGCTGCTGGTAACCCTGGGAGCTCTATCCCATCATGGAACGGTGTATACAATGATCCCCTTCTCGACAGCGCAGTCAGAGGCCCAGCACCTCGCTGCCAGCCCCCACTATCCATGAGGGGACCCAGCATTGCAAAAGAGAAAACAATGATGCCTCTATTACATAGCAGATCAGTTAGTCATAAAGGAAAGAGACATATTTTTGACTTTCAGCCACAAAATCGAAGTATCACCTGAATTAATCAAAAACATAATTTCATCTTTTGCTTTTGGAGGATCCGTTAAAACCCTACCTTACATTTGATACATTAATTAATGAGAAAACGAAACAAGAAAGCATGTGTGAAAAAATCACCAACAATACTGTGACATATTAATAAGTTGTGAGCTGTTATCTGACACACAAGA
This sequence comes from Sphaeramia orbicularis, assembly GCF_902148855.1. NCBI lineage: Eukaryota > Metazoa > Chordata > Actinopteri > Kurtiformes > Apogonidae > Sphaeramia > Sphaeramia orbicularis. The sequence goes on from NC_043960.1 coordinate 34,784,301, forward strand.
GCAGAGTCCATTATTAACAGAAAACTGTGCTGACACAGGCTAAATACATTAAGAAGAACATGACTGCAATCAGCAGGTGACTTTCATGTATGCTTCTAGTCCAATTAAATCCATCAAGTATTTAAGCCTCAAGTGTCAAATGATTTAAAATGTGATGCTCTGTACATCCCTCCAGATGGACGCCCTGCTTCTGGTGCTTTAATTTGCAGGGAGGTCAGAGGTCATGTACAGAGCACTGCAGTATAAAACCAAAAGCATGCAGAGTGGTTTCTGCTGGGCCACAAACATCCTGTTTCAAGCAGCAGTGTAGGAGTTCGATAATGAGTATATCTTCATTTTGATTTATTGCATTTCAGAAGAGGTGAAAGAATGATTCAGTAACTCGCAAATGTATTTGGTATGCTTTTTAACTTACCAAATAATTACTGTCTTACAAGCACAAAAAAACTTGTTTTTACTAGACACTGCTTACATAGGCAACTTAACCAGTGGTGCAAGAAGTTCCACAATGTAACTATGTAAAAAACATTTAATTTGAATTCTAAAAGTATATACAAATTTAAATAAATACCAATTTTCTTTTCTTATATTATCTTATCTTAAGTAGTCAGGTATGTTACTTAATAAATACTGATCAAGTATTATCAGAAAAATGTACTTAATCTATGAAAAGTAAAAATAGTCATTGTGCAGTAAATGTGTCCCTGATAGTGTTTTCCTATTATATATTTTTGGATTCAGAGTGCAACTGTATTAATATGTATGTTACATTTTACTGTATTGATATTTGGATTGAGTTTATTTAAATACTATCTTTGGAAATTTTAAGCATCATTCTGTATTTTGCAGTGTTGCTGCTAAAATTCAATTTTTCATGAGAAACAGGCCTGTTTTTATCTTTGTGCCGATATATTTTCCAGTGAATCCCAGAAGGTTTTTACCTGAAGAAAGAATAGACACTTCATCTAACATCTAAAATTTTTTTTACCTTTGAATATTTGGATACTTCGACATAAAATGATAATATTTTGTTTGTGGTGAAGTAAATTTAAATGTGAAATGAAATCACTCAAGTGTAACTAATGCAAGATGTGTACTTAAGTTAATGTGTGCATTCCACCGGTGCATTTCAGACCTATAGCCTTATATATTCCCTCTTGTACTCTGCCGTTTTGGAATTATCTAACATACCTTATGCATTGATTCCTGGTGATGCATCCTTCCTCATGTTGTTTTCTCCACTATGTTCTTCTGATAACCCAGCTGTCTCATGACTTCACTGCAGTAGGCCTCCACCTGATTTATCTGCTCCACATTGAGCCGCTCTCTCCAGGCGTATATCGCCTCTTTGGCATCCCTGGATGAGATCAGGAACGGCCTGTCTGATGAATACCCCTGTCCGTGCGTCATGTTCAGGGCGAACTTCTCCAAAGCGGGGACGGTGGACAGGTTAGAGAAGCGGTAGAGCCTCTGGAGCTCCTCCATGGGATGCAGAACTATGTCCTCGTAGCGGATCCGAAGGTAGTTTCTCTTCACCCAGGGAGGCGCGTTCATCACCAGTAACATGTCACTGAGCCAGTTGTCGCAGATGAGCTCCATGGCGCTGGAGACGTAGCTCTCAGCCCGGTTCACCCTGTTGCTTGGTACCAATAGGCGTTTGTACTTGTCATTCTGCTTTTTACTCCTCAGTACCTGGATGCTCTCCTTCACCAGGGCCTGTTTGGACTTTAAGCGCGAGTTGTGCACTGCCCTTGGGTCTCTGAAGAGCTGGATGATCTGGAGGTTGATGGCTGGGTCTTTCATTAAAGGAACCAACGTGCTGAGATCCAAAACACGGACCCCTTTGATAACCATCACCGGGTACTTTTTGCACTCCTTCTCCAGCTCCCTAATGTCCCTCTTTTGGCACTTTACGCACAAGTCCTCTCTCACCAGCCCGATTTCGTGCCGCTTGTGCGCGTCACATAACGGCTCCGAGCAGATCACTTTGTTCATTTTCCATCCGAATATGAAGGAAGTGGTGATATTTTGTGAGCCGGCATAAAGTTTGAGGACGGAGAAGTCGCAGCGGTACAGGGCGTTCATCATGTCCCTCACGGCGCCCTGGAGGCTCCCCGCATCCCCCGGGTACAGAGCCTGCCATATGTGCCACATGGGCTCGTACAGGTAAAAAACATCAGGGTGCTGGTTGAAGAGCTCCCCTAAGAACGAGGAGCCGGTCCTCCAGGTGGCATGCAGGTAAATGTGGATCCGCGACTGGGTCCTGTTTACGTTTGCGTATTCCGGCGCGTCGCTCCCGTTGACTTTACCGTTATCCCAGAGCATTGCAACAGTGTTCTCCAAATCTGGGCATCTGGATTGTTGCTGTAGACCATGTTTCCCGTGTTGAACAGATTTATCCCGGTAATCTAGCACGTACGGGATTAGCAGAAGTAGACCCGAATATGCCAGTATCAAAATCAAGTATTTCTTATGTAGCCTCCTCTTCATTTCCTTTGGCCTGGAGGGGGCTGCTAGCTGCTTCTCTACTGTCGACACACCGCTTTGTGAGGCACCGCGGTCTCCACAGTAAAGTTATGTGTGTGTGAGTGTGAGTGTGAGTGTGTGTGTGTGTGTGTGTGTGTATTCGTGTGCAAGTGTGTGGAGGGGGATTAGCCACGCCCCATTAAAGACCAAATAATTATTTTTGCTTCCTGTTTACATACACGCATTTTAATTATTTTTATCATTGAAACAGCAGCATTACCGATATCATACAGCCTTTAATCGAATTCGCTAGAGTTAACAAATGACACTGCGCATGCGCGATAGCAACAGTTAAGCGTAAATCAGAGAGTATTGAGGAAGAGATTGATACACAGTTGCTACTAGTAGTAACCGCGCTATTACCGCAATGGATTGTGGGGGATATTGTAAGAATTAACAATAGTGCTCATAAAAACAACTCGCATCGTGTATTATTAACCCTTGTAATTCAATTTATTTGATGTAACCGTTAAAATATTTAAAGACACGCTCTTGACAAAAAAAATGTTGTTTTAACTTGTTTTAATATTGCGCATGCGCAGCTATCTTCCACTGTTGTCATTTGTGAAGTGCTGCGCGGCAATGGAGGCAGGAGTAAGTGCAGAGTAACCAGAACGAAGAAAGAACATTTAAATGGCTCTGTCTTTCTGGAAATGGCAGTACTATACAGTTTGTTGTTTGGACCAGTCCTTTAGATAATGCATCATTAGGTCGCATGCTATCTTAATACAGACACGAGTAACGTCCAGCTATTCTGTCAGCATCAACATGGCACACTGGAGCACCTTCGAAAAAGAGACAGAAAGAGAAGCAAAAAAGTTGATCTCATGTATCAGCGGAATTGAGGATGAGGAGGACCAGAATTACCAGCTTGCGCTAAAATTTGCCTGGTCAAACTTCAGGTGAGTAAGTCGTTGTCCGGGTTAGCAGCTAGCTTGTTAGCGGCTAACTTGTTATCAGCGGTGATGCTAGTGATGCTCTTTGACAGGTTTCATCGGTACCTGGACGTGGACAGCCATAAAGTGCAGCGCAGCATAAGTGGGTGAGTTAAAGCTGCCTTTTGTGACATGCCTACATGACCTAATTGTTGCTAAAAGGAGTCATTTCTAATTCAGCTCTCCCCCTTCCATATCAGAACCGCTGACTTAATATCTGCTCTTTATTTTGTCAGAGCAGGACTGTAATATTAGACATCTACTTATTTATTATTATTATTATTATTATTATTATTATTAATATTGGTTGTCTGAGTTGGAAAGGGAGATCTGTTTCTGCATGTTCGTATTTCAATATTTGCTGAAGAAGTCTCAACATGTAAACAAACTCATACTTGATCTGATGTGTTTGACAGAATCTATGAAAAGCTCATGGTTCACTCAGATTTGAATAAAGCAGAAAGCTGGGTGAGACTGACTGAGGAGTTCTTGAACTCACCATTACCTAATACAGATGGAACAAAGGTATGCTTTAAAGAAAATTAGATTATGGTTATTTCAGGTCACAATCAAAGCATTTAACTCTGCCAAAAGTTTGTTAAATTAAGAAGCTTTTTAAATAAAATGTAATATGTTCTTTTTTTTAAAATAATTTTTTAATGTTTTCTTACAGACGGATGTGCATTTTAGTGTATTATCACTGCTGCTTTTGTTGTCGGGCTCCCCCTCAAATACATGCTTTACAGAGAGACCCAGGGTGAAGGAGGCTGGTAGGTTCATGTTTTCCCCGGCATTAAGTATTTCATGTAAAAAGAAAAGACATCCTTCAGAAATGCTTACATGATTCTGTTAATAATTATCTCTTGAACTTGTAACTGTGCAGAACAAGAGGACAGCTTTGACTGGGGTAAATACCTGATGGAGGGAGAAGACATAGACATTGGACCATACCCAGATACCCCTGTGAGAAAATCATAAATGCAACCTAGCAAGAGGATGATTAATACATCCCAGATATACACGAGATTGAATGTCAAGTGTTTTTTTGTTTTTTTTTGTAGGAGTGGTCTGAGGAGGAGAGTGAGGAGGATGACAGTCAGGAGCCAATCAGCAGGGAGGACTCTGGGATCCAGTTGGACAGAACTCCTCAAGAGGATCAGGACAACACTAACAAAACAGGACCAGTCACATGGACAGGTGTGATATGATCACTCTAGTGGTTGAAATGGAGTGGATTTTTAAAGTCTAATAAAATACTGTAACAATAAACTAATGGCGAATCAGAAATCTTTAATTTATTAGAAGCTGGATAACTGCTGAATATACCATTTAAAAGTACAAATAATCAGTACCTTAATAAATAAATCTCAATTACTGAGCATTAAACTCACATATAATATTACCTTACAGCCGCTATCAGCAAACATTTCTGTTGATAGTCGACAGAAATTGTTTGTTAAATGTACTATCACTGCAGACTATCAGCCTATCTAAAGATCACACATTGCAGTTTTACACTAAAGGTCAGTTTTTTGAGTGATTAAATTATTCTTTTCTATTTTTTCATTCCAGTTGGTGAACCTAATGCCCGGGCATGGCTTGAACAACATGTAGTGACACCTTACTGGGTGCCTCATGCTCCTCGTTTTCCTCACAGTTTGCATTTACACTCCAACCTGCTTAATGTTTGGTAAGTGTATCATAGTCGATTTGATAATATGAAAATATTAGAACGACTATTTGTTATTTTGATTGGAAAAAGGAAAGTGACAGCAGAATATACGTACAATGTTAAAGTTGCGTATTATGTACGAAAAAAACGTTATGATAATAATATACCTGCATTCCTGCATTATTATAATGGATTTTTCTTACATAATATACCAATTTAACAAGAGAAAGTTATATGGTTATAAATTTCAAGTCAGATTTGTTTTTTATCCCCTAGGGCCAATTGGGAAGCGTGAAGAGTAGTGTAAGAGTCATGAAATGAAATATTCAATAGGATTAACTAAACTTTAAAAGGTCTTTGATAATGCTCCAGTATAAGTGTAAAAATAGCTTTATAACATGATGGCACTGCTCCAAATGCTTGTGATAATACAGTAATGTGTGAGGGCTATGAACAGAAAAATAGATGCAGTCCAGTAACAAATAGGCAAGGATGGATTGCAAGGACAAGATCTTAATATCACAGAAAAAATGATCGCAGTTTCATGAGTATAATAATAAAATGGGTCTTTTCATATATGCCTATGCTGACATACTAAAAGAGTTGATATAAAGTGAATATCTTAAGGAAAAAGATACTTATAAAAGGTCCTTAAAAACTCTTAAAATCTAAGCCATAAAAAATTGTGAAATTTTGATGGGTCTTCACATTTTTGATGCTGCAGTTGCCTGAAAACTACAAAGTGAAATTTCTAATGGAATCACTAACCACTGTAGCAACCTGAACAAACAGTGTGTCTCAGTTTGGTGTGTGGGCTAATGTAGTGTAGCATCCCCTCTCATTCAAAAAGAAAGACCAACCTAGAAGTAATAAGTTAAAATCGTTTCTCTCAATATTATTTCATGTAACACGTGTAACAGCAAGTACAATGTCATCTGGCTCAGGAACAGTACATTTAATTCTTGGTTAAAGCATGTTGAAAGAAACAATTGGAAGCCTGCTGCATCTTGTGTAAAAAAAAATGTTGTGCTCAAATTAGGACCTTTGGGTATAAAAGCATTAGAGGTGCTTTAAAAAACCACCAGCGAGCCCGTCATCACCTGGTACTGGTCTGTATTCACATCAGAGCCATCACTTATGTCAGATTGGTTTTCTTTTATATCCTTTGAGTATTTCTAAATATTTAATATGCTTCTATGGCTTTGAAATGTGTCTTAAATTGCATTCATAATGGTCTTTAAATAGATTTTTATTTAACTTGTTGAGACCTGCAGATATTCTGAGTGAAGTTTTTATGTTTGTTTGTGCTTATCAGGTAGTTGGCATCCCCCGCTGTCTTCTTCAGAGGATTTGCATGTTGAAATGATTCCAAATGTTGAAAAGTTGATGCTAACTGTCTCTCTTCTTAGGGATCAGCACTTGTATAACACTGATCCATTGTATCTGCCAGAAGAAAAGGCCTTTGTCACAGAGACCCAAGTAATACGGGAGACATTGTGGTAAGATGTAATGATGTTCTTGTGTGAATGTGTTCATTGTAAAAACTTAAAAAGATTTATCTCCTCTTTTCACATGTTTTACTTTTTTATAGTTTGGTAAATCCTCAAATATTTGTTGTGTGAGTTAAAAGGTTGTCCTTGTATTTTCATTTGGATGTTGTTATCATACAGTTGATCTTGTGGTGATCATGTTACAGGCTCTTGTCTGGGGTTAAGAAACACTTTATATTCCAAAACCACGATGGAAAAGTGTCAGTAAGGAATAACGTGGTGGTAACTCATCTGACCAGTGTAAGTGAAAACATCTGCTAGCGTTACATCCTCATACACGTGCCCTCTTGCTGTAAAAAGCTTGTTTTTTGTCTGTCTCTGCTACTGCAGAACTGTCTGCGCTCTGTGCTGGAGCATATCGCTGTGTACGGCCAGGCGGTCTTCAGGCTGCAGAGGTTCATAGATGAAGTGACGGGGTACAGCTCGGAGCCTTGCCCACCAGGCTCCAGTTCCTCTTACGGGTCCAAGAAGGGCTCCGAGCCTCCCTTTAGGACCTACCAGGCCTTTGTGTGGGCACTTAACAAGTACTTCACCAGCTTCAAAGAGGAGCTGACCACAATTGAGAGAGAGCTTATTTGCAATGGCAAGTGCATGTTTGTGTGGTTTATACTGTGGCTTTCTCTTGATAAGAAGCTGAATGATGCCTTATTCTGCGATCTAGTACATAACGAATCAATCTGTATAACAGCTGAGGTCTCTGATTTGCTGGTTCTAGTGTATTAATCAGTGTATTAAACGTAAATATGCCTGTTTTGTTGTGTAGCTTATTAATAACATTTTTGTCTGATGCTTTCGTCTGTTTTGCAGATGAGACAGTGACACTTTCTTCAGTTTTGGAACGACTCAGTCCTCACTTGGCCCAGATCAAAGTCCTGCACAAAGTGTTCTGTACCGGTGTGGCTGAAGTCCCTCCTCAGACTCCCAACGTCGTACGGGCCTCGCACTTGCTCAACACCCTGTACAAGGCCATCATCGAGTATGACAGCGTTGGTGAAGCATCAGAACAAGCAGTAAGTCTTTCCTCACAGATGATTTTTAAAATGGAGCCAGTAATGGCTGCATAATCTTCACTGTGTGGCATCTTTCCCTTGTAGGTGGCTTTGTTGTTTTCCCTGTGGACAGAAACAGTCAGACCGTATTTGGAGATTGTGGATGAATGGATTGTTCATGGGCACCTGTTTGATCCTGCCAAAGAGTTCATCATCCAAAGGTATGGAACAAATCCACTTTACAAAACTCTGAACATCTACTTTCATTAACTTGATTGGTTATTAGTTTTGTGTATCATATCAGGCAACAGCTTTGTTTTCGAGAGCATAGTTTTATTGGTTCTCTCCGGGTACTCCGGCTTCCTCCCACCATCCAAAGACATGCACTAATAGGTTAATTGGTTAATCTGAATTGCCCATAGGTGTGAACGTGAGAGTGATTGTTTGTCTCTATATGTCAGCCCTGCAATGAACTGGCGACTTGTCCAGGGTGTACCCCGCCTTTGCCCCTATGTAGCTGGGATAGGCTCCAAGCAACCCCTGTGACCCTAGTGAGGATAAAGCGAGTTCAGAAATGAATGAGTTTTATTGGTTTAGTGTATGGTTGGAACCTGTTAATATTTCTTTTTACCAGACTGCTCCTGATTCAACAGTGATGCTTTTCCACTGTATGGTAACAGCTCAACACACTCTACTCAAGTCCATTCACTTTTGTTACCTGGCAATGCGTTCATTCTCCACTGCAGAAATAGTGCCTTAGCTGGTCGTCATAGTGATGCTGCATGACTGTCATTATGTCATTTTCAATGTGATACACAGAGAAACAATAGAAGAAAACAATAAAGGATGCTGTTTTTGATTTTCCATATGCAGCTGATTGTTAGAAGAGCCTGTTTTTTTTTCTTACTTTCTTTTACAATGTTTCAAAAGACCAGTCCAGAATAGACCAAATAAAGCACAGTACTTGCATAGTATTGAAAACAGACTGAACTAACCATATATGGATTCATTGTCCCACTCAGTCATGTAACCACTATTAATGTCCACTTGAATCCAAGTCACAGTTCATTCCCAGAGCTTTTATGTTTCCTCTATTTCTGCAGAAAAAAAAAAAAGAGTCCTTTCATCAATGTAGTATCCTAGTCTTACTGAAGTCACAACCACTGAAATCAGTGAATTTCTTTTGGAAACTAAAGAGAATCATCTCTGATCCACTTTAGAGTAAGGCAAGACAAGGCAGGTTTATTTGTGTTGCACATTTCATGTAAAAAAAACAAAACAATTATAGAGCTTTACATAAAATGTTGTGTCAAAGAGTCAGGAGCATTTCAAGCACATGTAATGAATTTGTGAATTGTGTTACGTTCCTTTCATGCACTGAAGCCTAGTTGAGGTTCAGATTTGGGACAATCTGGTGAAATTCCATTTTTATATCTAATATAAATAAAGGTGAAGTGTAAATAAATGTTATGTAAAACTAGTGCGATGACCCATGGGGATCCATGGGTTCTAAATGTGGTAGTTTGTATGCTGCTGTGTGTTTGTGCATGCTGTACCGCATTTGTCCAGCAGTTATCACCAAAGCATTGTGGGTGTAGCAATGTGATTGTGAGGCTATTGTATTCCAAAATTACTAATATCTCCCAAAATGCTGGTGCGATCAACTTGCCATTTTCGCTACTGTCTTCCTTGACCAAAAATACATAGGTATGCCAAACTGCAGCAGTCAGGTCTTTCTGGATTTTGTGTGATTCCCGAGACACACACACACACACACACACACAGAGGCCACTTGGCTTTTATAATATAGATATTTTATTAGAATTCTCTGAATCTAATGCATATTTAAATGCTGTGAGGCAGCAAGAGATTATCCCCAAAATCTTTATCTTTATCTATCTATCTATCTATCTATCTATCTATCTATCTATCTATCTATCTATCTATCTATCTATCTATCTATCTATCTATCTATCTATCTATCTATCTATCTATCTATCTATCTATCTATCTATCTATCTATCTATCTATCTATCTATCTATCTATCGGTCTATCTATCGATCTATCTATCGATCTATCTATCTATCTATCTATCTATCAAATGTTTTGTCATGGGAAATAACCAGCAAAACTTTTACTCTGCTTCTGTCTTTCTCTTGGTTCGTTCTTTTGTACCTGAGTGACCCTGTCCCTCACAGATCAGACCTTGATACATAATTTAATTTGGCTACCTCATATCTTGCAAACACCAAAACAGTTTGACCCACAGTTTGACTCCCATGCATACTTTATCTGTTCAAACTGCTTAAAAATCATTTGGTTCTCTTATCTCTTTGTCTCACACCCCACAGACTGCATTACACTTGGTTTGCCTGTCTTACTTTCTTACAAGAATAAATCACACAAGGCAATTCTTACTCTTAGCGTTTATATCAGAATCCTACCAAATCAAATTTCTACAATAGTAAACAAAGAAAAGCATGATTTAATCTGATTGTAGCTTGACAATTTAAATTGAAGCATTTGTCACATATTGGTGACAGAGTGATGGTCACAGTTCTCCCTGATCAACCAGTAGCTGAGAGGTGAATGGTTTGTGTTCATTTTTTTTTCTATAAAAACATTCAGGAAATAATATGCTTCCTAAAATCCATTTAGGACTGTTGAAAACCTAAAGATACAGTATGTTGTATGCAGAACGGAAACACTGAAAATTAGACAAATGTGGTACATTGCAACATTTTACAGTGAAGGCTTTTAAAAAATGATTTGCAGACTGATTTTTCATTGCTCTGTAAATTTGTCATTCACTTCTGCTCTGCTGTATCAGTTTGATAACAGTCTGACTTTTCTATATCAAACCTACTACGGACAATGGATGGAATATGTCTGTACAGATAAACAAATGACTATTTTCTTGCTCAGGAACAAGGATGTACCAGTGAACCACAGGGACTTCTGGTACGCCACCTACACACTCTACAGTGTGTCTGAGACTGTGGAGAATGAGGAGAAGCTGAATGATGCAGCAAGTGGGAGCTCTGGAGGCGAGGGCTCCAGTAACAGGCAGCTCACCATGGTGTCCTTCCTCAAACCTGTCCTAAAGCAAATCATCATGGCTGGGAAGTCCATGCAGCTGCTCAAAAATCTAGACTGCAAAGAGGCTGAGCAGTCCGACCGATCCTCCAGAGGTCAGTGTTTGTCCTAAGTCTCTGTATCTGTGTTTAGACGTAGTGTGTCCGTGACTCTACTTCACAGAGACAAATATGTTGATATTACAGATGCAGAGAGGAAGAGTTTATATACACTGTTTTTGGAGTCTGTGCAGTCCCGCCTCTGCAGCCAAGAGTCATCTCCAACAGATACAGTGACTGAACAACAGGCCACTAGGAGGAGCCTTGTGAAGATGCACTCCATTGTTGCTCAGCATCTGGAGATCGACGATGTCCATGACCCGTTACTGGCTATAAACTTCGCCAGGTAAGTAGTAACCACCACAGTACAGTAAGATACAAAGCCTTTTTGCTGTTATATTCTTAATCTCTCAATTGGTTCAGTCTAAAGAGAACTTAAAGATCTGTTTCAGTTCGAGGTAGGGGACTGACAAGGATGAAATTTCAGATGGCATCTAATTGTTACAGTCACATTTAAAGATTTGTTCCTTTTGTGCAGCAGTATAGTATAACAATAGTTTCCAGTACACCAAATGAAGCAGGAGAACTACTTACTGATATTGAAATGCATAAATAATGAGAAATAAAAAATTCTTGTTTGCCTTATAGGCTATATTTGACATAAATACACAAATATACGTTTGTTACTTAGATTTACAAAGAAATGACTGGAATCCCTATAAATCAGATGAAGGGGACGCAACAAGATGACAATAGAAGAGCAAAGCCTGGACATTTGACATTTCTGTTTCATCCAGTTGTTTTTAATCAACCGAATGAAAAATGGTTTTCCAAAATTATGCAAAACTATTCTGAGTAGCTCATATAAGATGATTATATAACACTTACTAGCAGTCTAATAATCTGTCAAAGATCTTTTAAAGATGTAATATCTAACTTTTCTACGTTAAAATATCTAAATAAATAACTGATTGTATGTTGTAGTTTTTTTTACTTAAATACTTAAATCACATGAAATGAAAATGCTTAAATTCAGAGAAATCCATCATTTTATTCAGTAAAGTTGCCTGTTTCATTTGGTTGTCTGTGGCATCATCTTTGACAAAAAACATGGTAAAAGCATTATTGATTTGAAAGTGGTTGTGCTATGGAGATGACTTGTAATGTAACCCTAAAATTTAACAACATAATAGTTACACATTTCCCCAAGGTAGGTGTAGAGTATGAAAGTCATAGGAGCAAAACCTCAGCAGTATTTCAGCCACAATGCATATTTTCTTCTACTTTGCATGTCATTTACAACACAGTAATCCAATAGTGACCTAACTTATTGATAAATTTGGTATAGATCCTTCTTACTGCGATGAAGGTTATGTAAGCTACAAACCTAATGTGTAGACTAACATGTTGGTAGGTAACTTACTTTTACATCAGTTGACACATCTAATGTTCAGTTAGAAGTTAATATTACTTCTATTTCAGCAGAATCAAGTGAGATGACATGAATACAGATGACTTAACATAATGTGTGAAGACTTTAATATGTTATCTCATCCGCAAACATAACCTCTGAATCAGCAGAAATAATATAGTGTATTTATATTTTATGCTTTTAAATGAATCATAGCTTTTGTCCATAAATCTGTAGATCCAGTGCATTTTAACATCTATATCTGTTCCTCTGAAGGCTTTACTTGGAGCAAAGTGACTTCCACGAGCGGTTTTCTGGAGGTAATGTCATTGTGGACCGCTCATCTCAGTCTGTCACCTGCCAGACCTTCGAGCTTACCCTGCGCTCTTGCCTCTACCCACACATCGAGAGGAGGTACATCGAATGCTGTGGGAACCTCATGAAGACTCTGAAAAAAGACTACAAGTAAGCATCGCCCTCCGAGGGTCAGTTTATTTCTACACATAAACCATCTGTAACACATTTCCTTAATGTCTCCATAGGTTGTTGGAATACCTCCAGGCCATGAGGAACTACTTCCTCCTTGAAGCTGGAGACACTATGTATGATTTTTACACTGCCATCTTTGACAAAGTGCAGGAGAAGGAGAGCTGGCAGCAGCTGTCGTTCCTCAATGTTCAGCTGCAGGAAGCAGTTGGACAGCGCTGCCCTGAGGACAGTAGCAGGTACTGCATGTTTAAAAATCAGATGGAATGTGTCATCAGTTTTCCTCATGTTTTATATGAAAAAGTCAATCTTTTGTTCTTCATTTTGTATTTTATAGGTTGTCAATCTTCTTGGAGACTATTGACCCAGCAAGGAAAAAACACCCAGTGAATAATCTTGAAGTGCTTACCCTAAGTTACAAAGTAAGAAGTGTGAACCTTTGTTTTTTATTCATATTCTTATAGCTGCAAAGATGTTACATCAATATTAAGATATGTGAGAGCATTTGGAATAAAAAATAAGAAAAACCCTAAAGTGTTGGAATGGTTTTAGAACAACAGTAATTATACTGTATATATAAAACTATCCTTAAATATGTGCTTGAAAATTGACTATATATAAATAATGTAATTCAGTTGTACATTATGAAGTGTAATACTATGCAAAAGTGTTACTCTACTTTTTATTTGTTGTTTTTGCAGGGTTGTAATGAGCATGCATCTTTACTGCACAGTTGTTAGAAAAATCCATCAGGAAATATGTGTAAAATCACAACTAAATGGCAAAATGTCAACTCCATTTGGATTTAATGCATTTTGAACCCTCTTGGGTCGACTGTCTGGGAGTTTTCTTACATAATCTTGTGGTATATTTTACCAAGCTTCACAGAGAAGGTCCCAGAATTCTTCTTTAGACTTTTATTACTTTCTTTGTATTCATTATCCAGTATACCTTCTAAATAGTTTTATTTTCTCAAATTACGGATTTATACTGTTTACATATTTTCTGTATGTTCCAGTTGTACATACAGTATATTGATACACAAGTGCATATGTAGAGGTCATTATAATTTTCTAAAACAACATATTTGATTGTCTTCTAAGACTTTTGGAACTATATTTATTTTGTTCTCCTCAGGTTCCGTGGCCTGTTGACATTGTGATTAGCTCAGAGTGTCAGAAAATCTACAATCAGGTGTTTCTCCTCCTGCTGCAAATCAAGTGGGCTAAATACAGTTTAGACACACTGCGATTCAGTGGTAAGAGTTAGAATGGAGCTTTCAGATCCTGTGCTCTTTTTAGTGATATTTATAAAAACAAACCAGCTGTTCATCATGCATGAGATTCCTTATTGTGTATTGAATGATCCCAGTAAATCATTTGACTACCAGTGGTTTCTGTAACATTTAAAGCCTGTTTGCTTCTCATAGATTTTACAGATGTCGCTAAAAAACTGGAGGGTGCCCTGGGTGAGGACGTGAAGGTCAAAGAGCCTGTAAATCAGCAGATTCACCGAATGTGTCTGCTGCGGGTCAAACTGATGCACTTTGTCAACAGCCTTCACAACTACATCATGACCAGGGTAATGGGAATAATCCTGTCAAATAAAAAGGGTCTGATATTTATTGGCTGTAACTACAAAAGCTTGATTCAAGATTTATGCATTTACTTGAGAGATATACCTCCTTTCAAAATGTCGCACAGTTTAAGTTGGATTTGTCATCCTGTAACTGGCAGTGTTTTCAGTTTATTTCCAAGTGGCATAAGTTCTCCTGTGACAGTTAATCCATCACAGTAATGAGATTGTTGCCTCAGTGTTTTTTGAAGTTCCATGATCTGACTGCATAAATGCAGTGTAGAAAAAGAGAAAACCATTTTCACCCTGAAGAGAGAATATACACCTCTAATCTTAAATCTATTATCACTGTGTCCTGTCAGATTCTGCACAGCACAGGACTGGAGTTTCAGCACCAAGTCCAGGAAGCAAAGGATCTAGACCAGCTGATCAAGATTCACTACAGATATTTGGCCACTATTCATGACCGCTGTCTGCTGAGGGAGAAGGTAAAAACCACCAGAGCTCGGATGAGTTATTCAGACCCTCCTTCAGAGGAAGGGATTTATCCATGTTATAGTTAGTTATTGTTGATGTTTTTATCTTCTGGTCTAATTTCTCAGGTCAGTTTTGTGAAGGAGGCAATAATGAAGGTTCTTAATCTAGTCCTCATCTTCTCAGACCGATGGCAAGCTGGCTTTGGAGCCTGGAAGTAAGAGGGTTTATATCGACTGGAAGGATTAACAGATAATATTTCTTGTGGAGTGTTTTTTTTTAGGCATTTACTGATACATTTTTATTCTAAACTATTCATTAACAGTCTCAGCTGCCAAGCCTGTATTTGTCATCTGCTGCTTTATCGCTCTTGGCAATTGTGTTGTGACTGAATATTGCGTTTGTCTCTCAATTTTAGGATCGAGTCCATCGATAAAATGGAGTCTGATTTCAAAAACTGCCACATGTTCCTCGTAACAATCCTGAATAAGGCCGTATGTCGAGGTTCTTTCCCTCATTGTGAGTAAAAGTTATGCTTTATGGATGTCAACCAGAGATTTACATGTTATGTTGATGCTGTTTTACTTCACAGTCTTTTACATATAAGGGGTTGTTGACACTGAAGTGATGACACTTTCTCTGCTGTTTTCTCTTGTACAGTGGAGTCCCTCGCTCTCTCCCTGATGGCAGGTTTCGAGCAGTGCTGAGGAGCTGTCTGGGTGTCAATGTGTTGTTGCGACAGACACAAACCCACTGTTTTTTTTTCTGTCTCACAGACTGCAAGGATTGTTCACAGTGTAACATATGATGTCAGCATCTGCTCTTAGAGACTTATTGAGCACTTTGAGCATTGTCTTTTTATGACCTGTTAGAACAGTCTGCTTGAGGAAATGTGGCTCAAAAATTGTAAGTTTTTGTAAGATGTACTGTATGAGTTGTCCATGTTCATAATGTACCTATGTATAAAGCACAATAAATGTTGCACAACAATATTAATAAGCATGATGCTACGTTGCTTTTTAATTAAAGAGGTTATTAGTATTATGAACAATACAATGAATTGATTCAGAGATGAAATAAATCGGAATAACTGCGGATTACATATTTGTATTCTGACCATTTAACTGAATTGCATTGTTGAGATTAAACGAGTATGGAAATGACATCAGTACTATTGAGGAAATGTTAATACTAGTCTTCTGTAACAGCACTATTTTTTAGCCAGTTAGAACTTTTCATCAATTATGTACGTGGGGTCGACTACAAATAAAATGAGCGAAAAACTAAAGGTGTTGACTGAAATCTCAGAAGGACTAAACTGTATAATTGTCTTATTTGTAAAAGCAATTTAAGTCATTTGGCCATGTTTGGTGGTTCATTAAATGGCAGTATTGCTGCCTAGCTTGAGTTAAGTTGATGTTGCTGAAATACATTTTACAAAATCAACATGAGGTTTTATTAAAATTAGTGTAAGCATCATTTCTTTTCAGTTAAGTTTTCTTTTTTGTTTTGGTAATCATTATGGCTGTCTTTCAGCTCTGTATGAATGATTCTTTTTCATGTTTCAGTCTGATGTCAGTCACTCTTACAGGTCTATTTTACTGCACTGACACTTTTTGCACCCTTTGGGGACTTGACCTCTATCCAAGACTCTAATCACCCATTATGCTGCATTCCCCCACTATTCATTACATTAAAAAAATCTCATTTTTTGTGTTGTTTTTTTCCATAAATAACCACAGAGACATAATTTATTCAAAGTGGCATTTAAAGGGATAAAACTAAAAATATTGAAGATTTGGTAGGTTTGGGCAGAGCTGAAATACTTGAAGAGATTTATCCAGAAAAAATACTGATATATAAACACTCTATAGCAGTTTTTGTGCATGTACATTTTTGGCTCCCAGAGGGTCATAAATAAGAGGCATCCACAAGGGTTAAAGAGAACTGTAAATGGCACTTTTAAGTTTTATTTTCAGTCAAAGGTTTTGGGAGTGATACAAATGGATTCTTTGCTTAAATGTGATTTATTTTTGTTTGTAAATCTTTAACCTATTAAATGCTTCTAATTGTTTTTCAATGTGCCTCAGGAACACAAAGAAAAATAAAATTTAATCATTCTTACTCATTCCCAAAACTTTTGGTCAAAGTAACAGCTATACTGCTAGTTGACAGAATTAAATGAGAGCATGAAAATAGAATGAGAATAGACTTTATTGTCATTGTGCTCCAAGTTACAATGAAAGTGGTTCAGGATGCCTTTACCAAAGTAATTGATTCTGATTTGAATTGATAAAGCACTTTGTGACTCTGTCTGTAAAAAGTGCTCTATAAATAAAATTTACTTACTTACTTACTTACAAAGTGCAACAGATAAAACAGCAATAAATGTAAATGTAGGTAATGAAATAAAATATAATGTAAGTTTTAAAGACAATGCATAAATGACACTTTTAAGTTCAATGTACAAACATTTGTATAATTTATTTGCTTATTCATCATAATTTATTGTATTCAATTGTATACAACTTGTTTTCTTTTTATATTCTATGGGAATAAATCTAAATATGGTGTTAATGGCTTCTCTGCTGATTTTGTGTTCTTTTAATTTTGTACTATGGATGCAATTTTGCACTACCTGGGAAATTGTAGTATTTTTGCTTTTTAATAAAAAATAAAAAGTGGTGCAGGCTTAAACATTAATTGGTTGCAGAAAAATATTTAAAATACATATATAATAAATAAAATGAAATCATTAACAGGTATACTGATTTGATAGTTTTGTGTTACATGCACAGATATATATAGCACAATGCACAGGGAAATATATTTTTGTACCTGCAGCCAACAGTAAAATAGAAAATGCACATACAGTATACAAGATAAAAAAAACCCATTATGTATAAATATAGATGTGTAAAATAAAATAAGGCAACTTAAAGGGGGTAGCACTTGTATATATACAAACATTTTACAGTATTGGTAGTTGACAGGATTCAATTTAACATTAAACATTTTTGCATATTTTATTTGCTCGCTCATCATAATTTACTTTATTCAACTGTACACAGCCTGTTTTCCGTTTACATTCTTTAGGGATAAATCTAAATAATTTAATTAAAAAAAAAAAAAAGTGGTGCAGTGCCCACACATTAATATTTGGTAGAATTATATTCAAAATACATATATAATAAATACAATCAAGACATTAACAAGTATATTGTTAGATTAGATATCAAGTATTAAAATAGAAATCACACATGCAGCACACAAAATAAAACAAATATATGAATATAAAAATATATCTAAAAACATGTAAACTTAAAGGGAGTAGATCAAACAATTTACAGTATTGGTAGTTGACAGGATTCAATTTAACATGATAGATTTTTTGCATATTTTATTTGCTCGATCATCATAATTTATTTTATTCAACTGTACACAGCCTGTTTTCCGATTACATTCTTTAGGGATAAATCTAAATAATTTAATTAAAAAAAAAAAAAAAAAAAAGTGGTGCAGTGCCCACACATTAATATTTGGTAGAATAATATTTAAAATACTTATATAATCAATACAGTCAAGACATTAACAGGTATATTGTTAGATTAGATAACAAGTATTAAAATAGAAATCACACATGCAGCACACAAAATAAAACAAATATATGAATATAAATATATATCTAAAAACATGTAAACTTAAAGGGAGTAGATCAAACAATTTACAGTATTGGTAGTTGACAGGATTACATTTAACATTAAACATTTTAGCATATTTTATTTGCTCGCTCATCATAATTTATTTTATTCAACTGTACACAGCCTGTTTTCCGATTACATTCTTTAGGGATAAATCTAAATAATTTAATTTAAAAAAAAAAAAAAAAAGTGGTGCAGTGCCCACACATTAATATTTGGTAGAATAATATTTAAAATACATATATAATAAATACAATCAAGACATCAACAGGTATACTGTCAGATTAGATATCAAGTATTAAAATAGAAATCACACATGCAGCACACAAAATAAAACAAATATATGAATATAAATATATATCTAAAAACATGTAAACTTAAAGGGAGTAGATCAAACAATTTACAGTATTGGTAGTTGACAGGGTTACATTTAACATTAAACATTTTTGCATATTTTATTTGCTCGCTCATCATAATTTATTTTATTCAACTGTACACAGCCTGTTTTCCATTTACATTCTTTAGGGATAAATCTAAATAACTTGATAAAAAAAAAAAAAGTGGTGCAGTGCCCACACATTAATATTTGGTAGAATAATATTTAAAATACATATATAATCAATACAATCAAGACCTTAACAGGTATACTGTTAGGTTAGATATCAAGTATTAAAATAGAAATCACACATGCAGCACACAAAATAAAACAAATATATGAATAGAAATATATATCTAAAAACACGTAAACTTAAAGGGAGTAGATCAAACAATTTACAGTATTGGTAGTTGACAGGGTTACATTTAAGTGATGACGTGAAGTGATGAATGTAATGTGATGTTTAATGCCAGGGGCTATTTATTTTTTTTCTCTCTTCTTGTTTATTCCTTTACTTTTATTTATTTATTTTTATTTACTTACCTATTTATGTAGTTGTATTTAATTTCTTCCTGCCTCACCTCGAGCATTATGTTATGTTATGTTTTGTTTTTTCCATGCCATGTTCTGGTCTATGTGTATACGATATTTTGTAACTAAAGTATGAAATAAATAAATAAATAATAATGCCTGGGCTGAAGGTATGGAGGTCTGCCGTGTTTGGGGGAGGGGCTTGGGCAGTGCTCCACCTCCACAGCCTGGGGCAGGCTCCTGTTCATTCCTGTCAGTTCACCTCTGCTCCTCCGTGTCCATGCCCTAGTGGAGGAGTTCTGCAACGCAGCTCTGAGATCAGTTTCCTGTAGAGTTTCCCTGTTTGAGGGACAGGAACTCCCTGCTCTACTTCTCTCCCCCGCCCATGATAATAACACCGACCGAGGGAAGATTCCTGTGGCCGACGGCAGAAAAAATACAAAACTTCAGGACTTACTTCCAAGCTGCGGGAAGGAGTCAACAACCGGGATATATGGCGCTTTAATCCCGCTTCTATCGCATAAGTTTTCCTGCTAACCTTCCACTCCGGGTGAGTAGGACTGATTGAAGTTGGTTTCACACTGGGTATTTCTAGCTAACTCCCCCACGGTGGCAAAAAAAAAAAGTTTTGCGTCGTTGCTTTGGGTGTAGCCTTCCCAACAAAACTCCGTCAAAGTTGCCTGTTATGATAACACACTTTATCCAAAATGGCAGTCCGAGTTGTTAGTCTGGGAGAGTTAACAGCCTGTTGCATTGCCAATCCGTTTTCCTGGCTCACAGGCCCGAACGGTGACTAATCTCAGGCCCCGGTTTGGACCAGGGATACAGCCATGCCACAGCTACATGTTTCCAGAGGACTCTTAAAAATTTTCCACACTAGAAACGGACTGTTATCACATATTTTTATTTTGTTTCAATTTTAACTTTATTTGTCAAGAGTGTATTTGTGTAGTTGTGTGTCCGCCAGGTGAGATAAAACTAATAGTAAAGCTACAAATTTAAGGTAACACCTTCAACTGTCAGGGAGTGAACAGTGTGGAATTAAACATGACATTTATATTCTGTTTTTCCCACATGGTCAGTTGTATTCAGGAACCAAACTGAAGGCTACTGTACTTCCCACCCTCCCAAAGTGATGCGTTCACTGACCATACATGCCCTATCAGTTACTGCAACTGCCAAAGTCCAGAAATATTTTAGATAATGGCCACACATCTGTTCATAATCAATGATGTTGCAGCTTCAGAGGTAAATTACTGATAGAAGATGTTTGTGTCTACTGTCCACTTTTACTTGCATTGCTTATAGTTGTTGCCTGTAAGGTTTATCTTGAAGGATGCAAGGGAAGGAAGGAAGGAGTCAAGGTGATGGGGCATGGAGATACAGCAGATGAAACCACAACAGTTGTTTATTGGTGACAGCGGTGTTGTTTTTGTGGTTGATTTTCTGCTCTTATAAGATGCTCAAAAGTCAAGTCAGAGGAACAAACCTCAGGAGAGATGCTTCAGTACACTATATATAATCAAGTGGGTAAGCCACTGAAACTAAGCAGTGGGTTTGGATTACCCATTATTTATTAATCTTTTATATGAAGAACAGTTTTTTGTTGTAGCTTTCCAAAAACACCTTTCTATTAATGATTTTTTTAGTTTATTTTTCTAACCTCAGTCTCAACTGTTACAGCTTTTCACCTGATGAACTGTAATCTGGCTGTTCTTTGTAACAGTGTTTTATGCTATGTTTGTTTCATGCTGTGAGTGCCATCTATTTTATGTTTGCCTTCGACACATTTTACTCTGATCTCGTGCTTGTGATGATTTGATTAAACATCACACTAATGCAGTTCCTCCCTGCATAGAGAAACAGCAGTCAGATGTTGTTCTGTTGCTGGTGAATATAAATGTTTGTGTGTGCAGTGTTTTACAGTTAAGAGGTGTTATTATTTTGGAGAAGTCAAGTCATTGTTTACTTCAGTCTCTGAGAAAGCTGAGATATCTAAGAGATTTGTAGTGCACTGATAAGTGGTAACTGTGAAACATCATCAGCATGTGTTTGAAAAAGTGTAAAGGGCTTTTTCACACCTTGATCTACAGGAACATCTACAACTTCCTTCACAAGTGGCACTGAAGTCTTTTTGCAGGTTTTTCATAGCAGTAAAAGTCCCAGGAGGCATATATAGAACACTGCTAGTGCATCTGTTTCTCACTTTAACCCTTTCATGCATAGTGGTCACTACAGTGGACAGTTCTTCTCCAGCTGTTCTCTTGTATATTCATGGGTTTAGTTGTTTTAGTTCCATATCAACCAACACAGTGGACGCTTATGCATCAGCTCATAAATTGCAATTCATACCATTACTGTAACTTTGCTGTTCTTGATTGGTTCTTGAGTGGAAATCAATTGTTAATATTTATTTTTTGCATATTATCTCCATGAAGTGAGTAATAACTAGTATTAGAATATGTTAAAATGTGAGAAAACATTAGATTAGCTGCATTAAACATGGTTTCATTTCACTGTTTTCATATCACTTTATGATATTGGGTTTTAAATACATGTTTCTTTGTTTCAAGAATAAAATTCATGGTGTAGCTGAGTGGACATTTTTGTAACTCCGTGAAAAACAAGTTGATTTAAAAAAAAAAAAAAAAAAAATTCAATCACATTGGGTTTTTTTTTCATGCCTAAAGAGGAATAAAAACACTCAAAAAAAAAATCCTGATTAAGGTTCTCATAATTCATGCATGAAAGGGTTAATGGAATATTATGCGTCATAAGATGTGAAAGGATCTACAGCAGTGTGATGTGCTGGTTTTAGTAGAGCATGCTGAAGTGTCAAATGTTTATCTCACGAGAATCATTTTTAAGTCTTTAAGTCATGCTCTGTCGCAGATTGTTTCCTTTCTGTAAAAACATATTGATGCTTTCCTCCTGCTGTTTGTATAAGGACCTTAATCTAAGTACTTTTGGTACTATTTTTAGTGTTGCGTGGTGGTGCCATGTATTGGCTCGGTGCTTGGCACACCTTGGTTACCTACTTGAAACTAGTTTAAGCTCCTTACAGTTTAATTACACAGGAAGCCTTAGAAACACATTGTGTGCAATTTCAGCAGTGTGTTGGGCCAACTATCTGGAGGGCTAAATTAACACTTAGAGGCTTGACTTTTCAAATTTGTGCCGTATCTGTCACTTAATTTTACAAGAGGAGACAGCTCTGAACAGCTCAGTCTTAAGAGGAACTGCATACAACAGAAAAAGCCACCAGAGTTCCTTATTTCTAATTTTCTATCAGCAATGGTCTCATCAGCAGTTGCACCTGTTGAATAGGAACATTTTGCCAAAGTCAGATGTTTTATTTAGAGTCCATCTTAACAGTTTTATGTGTATTCTCACTTTCTGTTTCTTGGATGCCAGCTTAAATATTCAGCGCCAGTCTGTCCCTCCCTGTCTAGGAGTAAACCCTTCATCACATGTTCTCATCGTCTGTGATTCATACTTCCTTGTTTTGTTGCTAAGCTGACTGATCTGTAGCCTCTTCTACTGCTTACTTGACTATTTGCAGTTCACTTTAACATGCTAAAAAAAGATATTTGCCTAAATCATTAATAAGACATGCTCTGAAAACTGCTTTACATAACTCTTCCCCTGAGACTTCCTTCTCTCTTTCAAAAGACAAATTTCACAACTAACCACACCTATTTTTACTCCCTGTACTTGACTAAGAGCTGTTGTGGTACATCTCTTTGGTATTGTAATTGAGAGAGAAGTGCAAGGTGCCTTATAACTAGCTGAATACTTGTCACTTTGACATGAGCAATAACTCAATTCTAAATTTCAGCTTTATTTGAAGGTAGATTAGTTTCAGGTCTTGTGACTTATTGTGTTATCTCAAAATGAAAGTGAGTCAAAACATTAAATAAGTATTACAGTAAGGAATAATAAAAGGAAGTTTTTCCTTGCCACTGTCACCAGTCACAGATCTTTGCTCCTGGAGGATTCTGTTGGGTTCTGTAAATTGGCTGGAGAGTCTGGTTTCAACCAGCTTTGTATGTAAAGTGTCATGAGATGACTTTTGTTATGATTTGGCGCTATATAAATAAAATTTGGTTGATATTACAGCCCATCTATAGGGAATGCAGTGTATTTGTAAGCATTATTAAGAAAACTCTTTTGGACTAAACATTTACTGAACATTTATGCTGATACCTCTCAATAATTCATACCATGAGATAATTTAGCAGTTTACCCAAAACCCAGCATTTGCATCTCGTGAGGCTTCTCCACTTCTCTAAAATGTTGCTATGTTTTCTGCATACAAAATGCTTAATTAAAACTGCAGTGCTTGATAGTTGTTTAGCATCTCTGGGCAAAAAATCCATAATTATCTTTTGGTGTATTGTAATTCAAGTGGTCTGAAAGCACTTGAGACTTCTACATCTACTCTTTTCCATAACTGCAGGAAATGGCATCTGGCCATCTGTATTATATTCAGTGTTTGGATTTGGGCAATTTAGAGTGAGTATTCACCCTATTAAGATGAATGTATTTGGATGGTGGGAGGAAGCCAGAGCACTCAGAGAGGACAAATTGCCCGTGGGTGTGGATGGTCGAGGGAAGGGTTTTTCATTTGTATTCATCAGCCCTGCAATGAACTGGTGACATGTTTTTGTTTGTTTGTTTTTTACCTCCTGCAGCTTTAATAATGACATTTTCATTACTTTATAGTAGAGCCCGACCGATTGATCAGCTGGCCGATCAATCGGGCTGATTATAGCTTATCACCGATTAATCAACATCGGCCAATATAACCGATTTATTAACTTTTTTGCTGCTGAGATTCTGTCGCTTGCTGCTCCTGTGTGTGTGTGTGTGTGTGTGTGTGTGCTGCCCGGAGAGTTAGAGGAACAGTGAAGCATGTTGGTGTCACTTTCACTTCTGCTGCTGCCCCGCCCCCCCCCCCCCAACAAGGATGGACTGCTAATCCAACCCACCCACCCCCACCCCCCGTTGGAAAATCACGGTCTCCCCCGAGTCTTATGAACTATTCACCCACACCCACACACACACACACACACACACACACACACACACACACACACACACACACACACACACATATGTCCTTGGGCTTCCTGTCTTCCTCACAGTTTCATTCTGCAGGCCAGCCTGAGTATTAATAGTGTAAGGGAGACCGGGTACAGTTGTAACACGGGTCAGTTGTAACTCTTGCAATTGCTCCAATCAGGGACAATTTAGGACTCACCTAATTCACTCTGCACATGCTCAGTTTAGTCCTTAGTCCACATGGGAAGTTGTAATGCCGTGAGGCAGACGCATCAAAATTTGTGAGGGAAAACATAATTTTGTGGTAATATTTTTTGCTCTAATTATTTTTGTGATTGCATAGGTTGCTTTGTAGTTGGACTTATTAAAGGTAGGTGTTGCTTACATTTTAAAGAATGATTGACTGAACAATTTTTATGTCACTACTTATAAAATACAGACTCACATCTTTTTCAAAAGTCTCTTCTCCCTAAAACTACCACATCTACAATCCATGGTTCCCCACAGGTCACATACCAGTCTACTATAAGACTATTATACAGCGTTTGAAAGTTGTGTCAGTTATCTTTGTGTGATAAACAAAGATTTATGCAACTGTTAATCCACCTGTCCGCAATTATCTAATATAAGATTATTATATCCTGTATAGTTAAATGTTCTTTTTTCATATATTGGCCAATATATCGGTTATCGGCCAATATCGGATATCAGCCAATATATTGGATATCGGCTTTTTTTTAAGTCCCCAGTATCGGTATGGCAGCGGCCCCAAAAATCCCATATCGGTCGGGCTCTACTTTATAAACTGAAATTCCTCTTACAAATGTATATATAGTCACCCATACATGTTAATTCTTGCAAAAAATTGCCTTCAGTATACAGAAACAAGGGTTTTCTTGCTTGCTAATGCTACCTGACATGGTTAACTGACATTAACTAATGTCAGTTAACCACAGTATGACACAACTGAAAGGTATGTTAGGTAGCAGGTTTCGTATTAAACAGTTTGGCAGCTGACTAGTTATATTATCAGCTGCTATTAGTACACTGAGCAATGAAAAGGTTCCTGTTACCTCTTGTCTTTTTGCATGGTGGAATTACAAATTACAAAGCATTGACAAACTTACACTGCAATGTTTGTTGTCAGCTATGTGCTTTCTCCTACTCCACATTATCATTATTATATCATCTTGTCAACATCCACTGTTATCGACCACTAAGATAAATTGCACATCAGTATTTGATAATATTTTGCCTCTTGAATTTGTTACCAGCAGCAATTAGTGTAGCCTATTAGTCTTAGGTCTGTGCATTCATAGCATATAACTGTACGGTACAATACAATCAATACAAAGATTGCCTTAGAAGAGTAATGGAAGTTGATTTCAATGAACTTCTACACTCTTCTTTTTCTTGACTTTCATTCACTGTCTACTCACTTTTAATGTAGCACTGGAGGGTTGTGTCTATACAAATGATGTCAAAGGACATACATTTTTCAAATACAGGGGTTGGACAAAATAATGGAAACACCTTCACCTCAAGATGATAATGCCCCAATCCATACAGCTAGAATTGTTAAAGAATGGCATGAGGAACATTCTAATGAAGTTGAGCATCTCGTATGGCCGGCACAGTCCCCAGACCTCAACACTATTGAGCATTTATGGTCAGTTTTAGAGATTCAAGTAAGACGTCGATTTCCACCGCCATCGTCTCTAAAAGGGTTGGAGGGTATTCTAACTGAAGAATGGCTTAAAATTCCTTTGGAAACAATTCACAAGTTGTATGAATCAATACCTCGGAGAATTGAGGCTGTAATTGCCGCAAAAGGCGGACCTACACCATATTAAATTATATTTTGTTGATTTTTTTAAGGTGTTTCCATTATTTTGTCCAACCCCTGTATGTGGGAAAGCGAGTTCCAGATTCTTAGTTTACTGATGAAATATTTTTTCTCAGATGCCCTCTGCAAAGAAAATCCAAATCTGGTATAATGCAAATTTACTGACTACAAACCAAGATGACTTGATTACACAAATCACACAGATGGCAAGCATTACCATCCCCTTTTACTTTGTGAATCTGACAAATACATGAATCCAATCATAATATTGACTAAGGTTAGCAATCTCCTCTGACCCCAGTCCTGTAACTACCCTGCTTTTGTTTGGGTGGTTTGCTACTGTGGATTGTTAGACTCATGGTCAGTTCTGATTACAGTGTGTTTTTTGATTGTTCAGTGTTGTGACGTCCAGAAGTCAGCAGTCAGCAGCATGGGAATGCGGAGCAAAGCATACCACTTACAGATACAGTACTATACTATCAGTTGGCATTTAGATATTAATATTATTAGACTGTGTTTTTGAAATTCTCCTCCTCCTTCTCCTCCTGCTGTGTCTTCTTCTTTTTCATTATTATTATTATTGCAAAAGTAATTATTATTAGAAACTTGTATACAAACAGTTTGTTCAAAATTACACTGTATTTCACATTAATTCACCTCCACTACTTTTTTTGTTCCTCCATCCTAAATTTTCAGTCGGCATGCATTTGAACAATCATTAGGCATTGTCTAAATGATGAAAAATACATAAAGAATGTGATAGACACAACAATAGAGCATGACATGAAACAATATCAATCTATATCATAATACTGGAAGGTCTCAGCGTGTGTGTGTGTGTATCTGTACAGTTCTGAGAAACTGACATGTTTTTAACTGGCCAATTTGGTACCTACAGTTGAGGAATAGTCCCATCTCCACATTAAATATCTAGGCAAGTTGATAGGACCAGTATTTTGGGAGATATTAGTAATTTTGTAATACAATAACCTTACAGTCACGTTGTGTTGCCCATGACAGTTGATGGGAAGCACAGTACCATGCTGCATGACAGGAAATTAAGTTAAAAACAGGAACGACGCATTGACTAGCTTCAGCCCATGATGGTTGACCGGAAGCACAGTACCACGCTGCATGATGGGAAATGAAGTTAATAATGGATTAGATTTTTGTAGCACTTTTCAAGGCACCATAATTATTGATCCATTATTCATTCATTCATTCGCTCTCACATTCTCCTTTGGTGGTGGTAAACTACATTTGTAGCCACAGACTGATGGAAGCATGGCTGCCAATTCGTGCCGAACAGCCCCTCTGACCACCACCAAACACTGAGTGACACTGGAGGGTTAAGTGTCTTGTCCAAGGACACAATGGCACAAGGACAGAGTGGGATTTGAACTGCCAACCCTTCGGTTATTGGACAACCCACTTTACCTTCTGAGCCATCTGAGCCCCATAAAAAAACAGGAATGATGCATTTACTAACTTCAGTCCCTAGATATCGGTATTAAAAAAATTACCGATCTGGCATGTTGCACGGCACTTAGTAAAAATTTGAACATGAACAACCCACGTCCCTCCAAAGCCCCGCCTGTTTCCCCCTGCCTGAGTGGCGGTAACGAATGACTGGCAGGAGGCTCAGCCAGGCTCGGCCAATTATTTATTCGGACCGAATAAAATGATTGGTCAGACTTTTATCATAAATATATGAGAATTAAACATTTTTGAGTTTCAAAACCTGGTGGACTTCTTTTACATTTTAGTTTGCCACACACTTATTAGGGGCATTTTGAGATTAAAAAGGAGAAGTGTAAAAATGCCACATCATACAGTATAGCTTTAATATGACCTGTGGTTCCCCAGGGATTAACGTGCTAGTATTTATATATTCCCACAACACATTTTTCTAGATATACATTCATCTTAATACTTTTGTGTGCACAATGTGTGAAATTACTCTTTTACTATTGGCTGCTGGTACAAAAATACATTTCACTGTGCATTGTACTATGTTTAGCTGTGCATGATACTAGGGATGTAACGATTACCGGTATTTCGGTAAACCGCGGTAAAATTGCAGACGGTTAGTATTACCGTTTAAATTCTACTTATCATGATAACCGTGTTTGATTACCGCACTTTTAGGGGAAAAAACCCAATGTAAAGCTATGCTTTTATGTCAAATATTTGAGTATAGTTTTAATTTATTACAGTTTGGATTTTATATACCTAATATTTGGAACCAATATTCACTTTTAAGTCTTTGAAAAGGTTCAGTAAGCATCTTTGTGTTATCTATGCAATAAAGTAAATACATTTTTCAAATCAGATTTTAGATTTTTTTGTGTGTTTTCTGGCCTTTTATGTTTTTATAGTAGGTTAAAGTGAAAAAATAATAGACAGATGATGTAGATGAAGTTGTGCTGAAAAAAAGATACCAAACATGGGTATTGTAAACATTTCTGTATATGGTATATAAAGGCAAAATCAAAAATACTGAAAAACGGCCAAAATAGGCTCAGACCACTAAGGGTTAATATTTGAATGTTTCTGCCAACAGAAAGTACATTGTGCCTATCATGTTATGTTATTTATTTATTTATTTATATATTTTTATTTATTTAAAACTACAACTTGGTTAAATTATTTCAGTGTGTGTATAAGCACTTTTTGAACATTTTGAGCACAATTTCAACAATACCGCGATACTAATGATAACCGTGATAATTTTGGTCACAATAACCGTGATATGAAATTTTCATATCGTTACATCCCTACATGTGACAAATAAAATCTTATCTATTTTATGTAATATCTCAGAGCTCTTGCTTCACTCTGAACTTGTGTATTTAATTTATGTTCTACTGGAAGATCATGGCCAAATGTAGCTGTGCATACTAAACTATGGCCCAAATGTTATCCATTTCACAGACAATCTGAGGTCACGTGGTACTTCTAAATGTAGGCAAAATTATGCAGTGGGGTGGAATACACATGCCCATTTGAATGATGTCTGCGGTTTACAAACTTGTCCAACTAATAATTATTCATGGAGTAGGTAGAAGGACGAAAAGGTAATAAAATGAGGAGCAGGTAAATGACCAGCATATGTTAGTGACCTGGTTTGTTTTTAACCGAGACTCCCACAAATCACAGGCTGTCAGTGCTAAACGCTGCAGACTTAATACAACAGCTGTTTGTTTAAAGTGGAACATAAATCACCCTGTCAGCCCTCCGAAATGGGCCTGATAGTGGCAGCATTCTGCAGCATTTGATGTTTTAGCTGATAATTAACATGCACTTCCTCTTCAGTTTCTTTCTGTATCTTCCTATGATGAATTGGACTTATATACCCAAAAATGTGTCACCTGCTAAACCAGTAGTTTCCAAACTTTTTCCACCTCGAGACCTGAAAACAGAATTTTATTTCTCCCAGGGACCCAAATTCATAACAGTCCTTTATGAATTGCCCTAATCTCAACACTTTAACTGACTTTTCCACTGTCAAAATCATGTTAAATTAAATGTTGCTAGATGTCGAAACAGTGGTCACTGATATACAGATAATATCAACTGTCTCTTCTAACATTGAAAAGTAATATTAACAAGGCAGCAACACATCGACACCAATTAACAGACACATGAAACAAATAACTCAAATATTCATGTACACAATCAAACACATGTACTTTTGTATTGTAAGAATGTCTGGAAATGTTCGTTCAAGGAATTTTGGTTCATCTTGTAATGTTATGCCATTTTCTACTTCTGTCTTTTTTGTTTGTTCTGGGGTTTTTTAAGTCGTCATCTTTTACCTTGTTTTTTTCGTGTTACAACTTTTACATTTCTCTTGCTTTGTCTTTATGACTGAGGCCTCTCGTCTGCATGTCATAAGCTTCACTGAGTCAACATTTATACTGGAAATTTCTTTGCATATAATATCATGTGAATTGATTTGATTATTGTCATATATTTTACTCTTACTAACTGGTGACTCAATGAAAACAGTTCAGCCAACTCTTTTGGGTCCTCACCCTAAGTTTAGATGAAACCGTTCTGAAGCCAGAGTAATGCTGTTTAGTCAGTTGTAAGAAAACCTACACACAAAGGCTGTTCTGCATTGCTGTTACCTGTTGTAAATGTGATTCTTGTTGACCTTTTTCAGCAGTATGACGTCCACAGTGACCTTAGAGGATGCTCTCTCCAACGTGGATCTGTTGGAGGAGCTGCCGCTTCCAGACCAGCAGCCATGCATTGAGCCTCTCCCCTCCTCAGTTATGTACCAGGTCAGTTTGTAAAACATTCATTTACACAGACTAATGAGGCACATTTTCTCTTTAGGTGGAACTTCGTGATGTGCTAGTGACAGTGCAAGTTTTTCCTTTTTGCTCACTTTAAATAGACATACTAGAAAACCTCTGAAGACTCCTGACTTCTAATACCTTTCTTGCTGTTTAATTTTTAACTTCATAATGATTAATTTGTGCTTTTAATAAATGTAGTTTGTGGGAGTCTGAAAACAGTTCTGCCTCTGAAAGCTTCATAATGATAACAAATGAGTGCATCTTTCTTGCCAAACGGCCGATTAATTACACTTTTCCCCTGAAAAACATCAAAAAATGGAAATAATAAATATGGAAATACAAAGACATATGGGCAAAAGCTGAATTGGATCCTCAAATGAAGTCTAATGATGTAAAGTTTTGTAAACAAGTCCAACTCACAGAAGAGAACGTTTTTATCAGTGGTATTTTTCTAAACATCTTTTCTCATGTTCCCACAGCCCAATTTCAACACCAACTTTGAGGATCGAAATGCCTTTGTCACTGGTATTGCCAGATACATCGAGCAAGCCACTGTCCACTCCAGCATGGTACAGTCATACACTCTAATCAGTGGGAAATTTATTGTCACTTCTATTGTATGTCCTTAGTAATTATTTGTTTGTGGAGACATAAGAGGGACAAAAGCTTTTTAGAAATGGATTTACCGACCCATGCAGAGTAGTTAGTATGTCTAGGATCCAGGCCCAGAAACAGGTGTCTAAACAAGGCTTTGGGACAAACTGATGCTTTGGACAATCTCCAACAGGAATAGCTGGGCTTTGTATCTAATTACTGAGATGTAATTGCTCAGGGTCTGAATGAAGCCGCGCTTTGTATTGAGGAAGGCACTTTTCTGCTGTCCACTAGAGTAGCTGATTTGCAAAACAAATACTGGTACATGCATGTTTTTAGTAATTATGTGTGGATTAATTTTTTGATTTTAGTTTTTAAATTGTAAATGAGTTTTTATATTTTGTATGTAATGCACTAATGTTCTTTTTTTCTTGATTCAGAATGAGATGTTGGAAGAGGGTCAGGAGTATGCCATCATGCTCTACACCTGGAGGAGCTGCTCTCGTGCAATTCCACAGGTAAACACCTTCACCTACATCATGATGTTGAATAGTATCTGAGGAAACTGTTGCTGTGTTCTGGAGTAGGACTGAAAGTTATCTAGTTAGTCCGGCTAGTTGTGGAGCAGCGCAAGATGCAACAGTACATTTGTAAATTAGTGCTGGGAGAGAGGTTGTTTTGGTAGAACATGCACATGATGGTGCATGTCGTGGTATTAAAAAGATTAAATCCTTACAAATGAAAATAGCACATAAAAAGACGTGCCTTTGTCAAGCTGCTGTTTTCAGTTGCAGCTCAAAGGTTGTGGTTCTTTAAAAGTAATAGTATACAGATAGCATAAGGAAGGGCATCTTCCAGTGAGTAGACTTCTGCCTGTGTTTAATCTGCAGTGGAGCCTAACCTCACTTCCCTAGCGTTAACTTGTGTTTTCTTTTACGTTTGCAGGTGAAATGCAATGAGCAGCCTAACAGAGTGGAGATCTATGAGAAGACAGTGGAGGTCCTGGAGCCAGAAGTCACCAAGTTGATGAACTTCATGTACTTCCAGGTAACAAACACATCTCCTCAAGTGTCCACTGTTAACGCTGGGCATAAATCTGATGTGCTACCGCTCTTTCTTTCTTTCTTTTTTCTTTCAGCGCACTGCTATCGACCGTTTCTGTGGTGAGGTTCGCCGTCTGTGCCACACTGAGCGCAGGAAAGACTTTGTCTCTGAGGCATACTTACTCACTCTTGGGAAGTTTATCAACATGTTTGCTGTGCTCGATGAGCTGAAGAACATGAAATGCAGCGTCAAGAATGACCACTCTGCTTATAAACGGTATCCAGTAACACAGTACTCTGTATGCACTTATACTAGTGATGGGAAGTTTGACTCTTTTCAGAGAGCCGGCTCCCAAGGAAGAGCTGGCTCTTTCGGCTCCCAAATGGCTTTTAATTTAGTATGATTTGTAGCCTCATATTTTAACCTAAATTGGCAAATAGTGAGGGGTCTGTGTGTTGATAAACTACAGAAATCCACAGCACACAACCAGAACCAAACTCAGTAAACAAACAGGATGGATGTCCTCAGTGCAGGTTGGCATTGAGAAATTTCAGATGTCTCAGCTTGGCGGGGCTGATGCAATTCCTTCTGTCTGTTGGCATCTGCCCTGTTTCCAAGAAGATTCTCTCAGAAGGAACAAATGTTGCCAGAATACACAGTATTCATTCACCTTCACCAGACATAGGAAGACTGAGACCTTGTCCTGACACCAGCCACAGTGACTCTGTTGCTCGTTGGATAAGGACTTCCTCAAGATAAGTTCTCATCTTGGCCCATGTCCACCATGCTGCCCTGTCAAACAAAGCTCTGCTGTGAGCAGAGATGAGCCACAGAGAGTGACGGCTTAGCAGCAAAAAGAAAAACAAGTGGGGAGCCGGTTCTATCTCAATGGGTATCAGCTCTTCTGATTCATGACAAAGTATTGGCTCTTAGAGCCACATCTTTTGCGCAGGAGACATCACTAACCCATACAGCTGATTACCAGAGCAGACACTAGAGGGCAGCATTCCTGCATGATCCATATGTGTGTGTCAGGTGGAAAAAAAACATACTACAGTGTTCTTTGTGTGAATGTTTTGTTAATTAAATGAGTTTAATGTGTTCCTTCCCTCAGAGCTGCTCAGTTCCTCAGAAAAATGTCTGAGCCCTCATCCATTCAAGAGTCTCAGAACTTGTCCATGTTCCTGGCAAACCACAACAAAATCACCCAGGTTGGTTATGTGCATCATGGACATTTGGGTCATTTTAACACAAAGGGTTGAGATTTCTTGATGCCAGGTTTTCAAAGCAGATCAGGATCATCTGTAATACTATGTAGCCTCCTATAAACCTTTTGACCGATTATGGACCAATCATCAGATTATCATGTCTGATATTCAGTGTTTTTACCGTTATTGGCAATGGTATTTATTTATTATTTATACAAAATATCTGACAACATAAGTGCAAAAAACATGCTGGTTTGGCTGTGATGAAGCCACTCCTCTGTCTGTTATCAGAACAGTCTTAAGAATTGTCACACCAAAGCATAATTCAACTGCCTCTCTTCAGTAATAGTCTGTCAACACTGAAACGAAAAGAGAACATTTATTTGATAGTATTTATTATCCTTCCATTTCAGTTTCAGTAAGTTACTTGATTTAACAGATTTAACTGTATCAAAGCTTCTTCAAAAAAGTTTTGAGCTGGAGTTACAATTTGACATCCCATATTTTATTTCATCCACCCAGAATAAGCTCAGTCTTTTTTTAGAAATCACATGAGCAATGTGTGAAAGGAACTCAATTGAAGATAAGTAACTTGGGTTTTTTGGCTGCAGTTTTATTGACTTCGCTCTTCAAATAGTACATTTTCTTGAACAAAGAGACTTTTAAATTCTAAAATGAGATATTCAATCATCTGCTCTGTGTCATCTCAGTCTTTGCAGCAACAGCTTGAAGTCATTAATGGATACGAAGAGCTGCTGGCAGACATCGTCAACCTGTGTGTTGATTATTATGAGAACAAGATGTACCTCACCCCCAGTGAGAAACACATGCTGCTCAAAGTAAGTATGCCCTGACCTGTGAGTGTGGATTTGTCAATATAACATATATGATTCTGCTCATTCTGTGACATTCCCTGGGTCGTTGTTGAATGTATTAGCTGTCCCACATTATAACTACTGTTGTGCTTTCCAGGTAATGGGATTTGGCTTGTACCTCATGGATGGAAACAGCAGTAACATCTACAAACTAGATGCCAAGAAGCGAATTAACCTCACCAAGATTGACAAGTTTTTCAAGGTACGAGGGAAGTAGAGCACACAGGGTGTGTGAGACACATAACATTTTGCACAAATTCTATGTAATTCACTATGCAACAGGACATAATGGAATAATTTTCTTGATTACAGTTTTATGCTAACAATTAGTTGAATTTAGTGTGGTATTGTGTTTTAAATGTAAGGTATTTCATCTCCACTTGATAATAATCACAGCCTGTGTTATATGATGTAAACCCATTGTGCTCATGAAGTGTCAAGTGGTTTTATGCACTGCCACCTACTTGTTAATCAAGCTCTTAAACAAAGGATTTCAACAGGCTGTATTTTGTGACCCATATTACAAAGTAGCACTTATGGATTTTTTTATACCTGCAAAAGTGGTCTGCAAAATAATGTAAATCTTAGATCTTCTGTAGGGATTTTCTATATGCTGTTGTAAGTTTTAATGTTCTTGTTGTCACAGCAACTCCAGGTGGTTCCTCTGTTTGGGGACATGCAGATTGAATTGTCTCGGTACATCAAGACCAGCGCTCACTTTGAAGAGAACAAATCCAGGTGAGATTCACACAAACTGTTGGGTTTGTCAGGATGTGTATTTGATCCTGTGACCTTGGGGAGTTGTATTAACTATTGAAAACCACTTTGATATAACTGTATTCAATTGAAAAGTACATTTCAAAGAAATGTCAGGGTTTTTGAAATGCTCATTAACTTTTATTTTATTGAGTCTTTCAGTTCTGTTTTTGATTTCAGTTTAGTTTTACTTCTTTTGTAAGTAAGCATGAGAGCAAAGGTTTGACCTTTATTTTTAGGAAGTGTCTAGGTTAGTTGATTTATTTTTTATTTGGTTTTTATGTTAATTTTAGTTTTATCATATTATTATGAGGAAAGCCTTGATTTATAGAAACTGAATGAGCTTAAATATGAATGAAAAAAATTTGGTTGATAAAGGTGTCCTATTATGTGCAAAGCCATAAATAGGAATCATTAAGCTTGAGAGAAAACAAAAACACATTTTCTACCTCTGTCTGCCTCATTTCCTTTTAGTTGTCTGTTGTTCATTGTAGTTTTGGCTTATTTTTCATGTTCATAAACACTGCTAATTTTGTAATTATTATACAATAATAACACTTCTGTTAAATATTATAATCACTTTTTGATGGTGAAAGTATGACAGAGTTGAATTTACAGCTTTTTTTTCTGCCCCAGCATCAATTAAAGCTTGACTGTACTATTTAGAATTTTTTTTTTTTTTTTAAGTATTATTGTCCTTTTTTCTTCTGGTTTTGTTTAATTTGAAGCTGCCATAAATAGCATAAGTAGTAAGCAAATACCAATTCCTCAGGTGGTGGTTTTTTTTCCACATCTGTCTTCTTTTTATTTGTTAGTAGTAATGCTTCCCAGTATTCCGCATTATTGATTCCATGTTATCCTCCATCCTCCCCTCAGGTGGACTTGCACATCTATATCCAGCAGCCCACAGTACAACATCTGTGAGCAGATGATTCAGATTCGCGAGGATCACATGCGGTTCATTTCTGAGCTGGCTCGCTATAGCAACAGCGAGGTTAGTACTGAACTCCATTGGGTTTACAGTGAGACCTGACAGTACACCTCAGTGACAATTGTGCATCAGTGAGGTGTTAAATTGTCTTAGAAGTAAGTGTTTACAGTTGTCCTACTGAAGTGTGCATCAGTGTATTATGTTTACCCTTCACTCAGACATGAACCACTTCGCATTTTATAAAAAATGAATAAAGGGAACAGTGAATACGCTACCTGCATGTTTGACAATCTTCTTTACAAGTGGGCTTCAGTGAGCTCGCTTTTATGTGAGGGATATTTGTATACCCAGCGGTGATGTAACAAGCTTTTGAGCAGATGTCTTGCCCCAGTGGATTTTCAGAGGTCACAATTCAGTGTCATTCAAATGGAAATTTAGCTGACACAAGTGGATAAGAATTGTAGATGCCATGCAGGCAGCAATGTTGATATTTGGGAGGCAGTTTTAATCTTTTATATTCTTTGACTTCCACTATTGCACTGAACACTTTGTTCCTGTTGTCCATTACTTCTTATAATCAGTGCATTCTCCTGTATTGTTGCAAAAAAATAATTCCAGTATCGTTGTCAACTTAAAGTATGCAGAGATTATGTGATGGACTCCAGTGTTCTGTGACGGGCTGTAAGGGGTGTTTTTTTTTTTTTTCATGTCCATGTAGGTGGTGACAGGATCAGGCCGCCAGGAGTCCCATAAGACAGATGCCGAGTACAGGAAGCTGTTTGACTTGGCTCTGCAGGGCATGCAGCTGCTCTCCCAGTGGAGTGCTCATGTCATGGAAGTGGTAAGAAAGCATACATTAATAAGATCTGCAGGGAAGCTGACAGACAATATGATGTTTCTTTTGTGATATTCTTATTGTTTCGTGTGTCAGTCATGTCCCTTTGCATAGAGCTGCAGGGATCAACAGAGTGGAACTGTACTGGAAGTAGCTTTAATGAATAGTTAATAATTCCCTGATCACTTTATGGTGTGTGTTGATTTTTTTGTGACTGGCATCACATTTTAATAAAAACCTTTTTGTTACAGTATTCCTGGAAGCTGGTTCATCCGACAGATAAATACTCCAACAAAGAGTGCCCTGACAATGCTGAGGAGTATGAAAGAGCCACCAGATACAACTACACAAGTGAAGAGAAGTTTGCCCTCGTTGAGGTCAGTTCCATCTTCAATATACTGTTTCTGTGTCTTTTTTTATTCAATTCATAGAGGGTACTCGTGATTTTTTTTTTCTTCCATATGAATTTTAATGATTATTCAATCATCACAATATTCCCAAAACAAACTCTAAACTGTTCTTTACAACAGGTCTTCATATTCTTCATGTGATCATTTCCAATTAACTGCAGTATTTCTGAATAAACAGATAGTCTGACTAAAAGTCAAACCCAAAACACATGCATTTTGATGAGTATGTACAATGCTAGATAGGCCAATTTCTGTAGCTATAATTTCAGTTGCTGTGTGCATACTAGGCATGACTAGTCTGCCACTCAGGACATACTCTTAATAACGCCTTCAGATGCTACTATCATTATACACCCCACAGCACTTTTTTTCTCCAGCCACAGGCATGTTGAATTTAGAAGAGCTGTTTTGCATCAATGTTGACACCACTTGCACACTGTTCCAGACAGTCTGTAGTGAATAGTTCTTGTTTCTTTTACTGCAGCACTGTTATTCTTTCCTTTTAAAGGTATTAAAAAGGTTTCAACAGTTATTTTGTTTATACTTGCAGATACCTGTCATCATCTTGTTACTTCATTAACTCTTTTGTTTTTGTCAGGTGATTGCAATGATAAAAGGACTTCAGGTGCTGATGGGACGCATGGAGAGTGTGTTTAATCATGCCATCCGTCACACCATCTACTCAGCTTTGCAGGACTTTGCTCAAGTCACTCTACGTGACCCACTGCGCCAGGCTATTAAGAAGAAGAAAAATGTCATCCAGAGGTATGTTTGAATGACAGTCTAGACAGTGGCTTAGTTTCCTTTGGGCAGAAGTGTAATTCACATATTTAGATCGTTAAAAACAAAAAAATGGCTAACAAGGCATAGTTACAGTTGCAATTAAAATAAGTGGTAAATGGAATACAGTCACATTCTTAAAACCAAATGATTACTTAAAGGAATTACCTTAATCTGGATTATTCGCTTGGAAATAGAAGAGGAATCACTACTTTCTCATAAACCCTTGATTAAAAAAAAAACCAACAACAACAACACAAAGCTTATCTGCACCATCCTAGCCTACACACTGAACTATAAATTTATGTTATTGTTATTTATATTCTATCTGTTTGGTCCATTTAATGTTTTTGAAAACACAGGAGATAAACCTTTTCTTCTCAATTTTTTCTTTCAAGAGGATTAGTTGCAGTGATTAAAATGCACTTCACAAACTAGTGTGAAAAATATCCATATATGGAGATATAATTTACAATAATTTTCTTATTTTCTGTCATTATAAACTGATTGTCAATTTAACTTGATGTTGTTGAAAATATAAGATCAGGGTAAAAATTACATTTTCACGTTTGTTTGTTTTTTTCGGACAAAGCAGTACATCTTGTATTTGCATATACTGTATCTTACATTTCTATACCAAGTGTGAATATACTGTGCATTCAGAGTGACTCTGTCTGCTTTAGGTTACTTCAATGTTGAAGTAGTTCAAAGTATTTACAATACTTTCCTTTGTAATTGCAATTACTCATGTTGAACAGAATTCATTCATATTTTTATTTAAAGACATACATGCTGTAGTCAGACACATTTTAAAAGTAATCAGATCGACACTACTTGTAGTATCTGGCATTCTGCGAAGATGCTCACTTCAAAATCATTCAAAAGCATTAATATTTTTCACATACGACATCACATTTATAATTCACAAAGGAGGCTATGCTGCTTCTGTATTTATGTTGACACTTGTAATTTCTGGAACTGCTTGCCTCAAAGACTTCTCATCATAGTTTTTGGCATATTGCAGTGTCCTCCAGGCCATTCGAAAGACAGTCTGTGACTGGGAGACCGGTCGGGAGCCACACAATGATCCTGCCCTGCGTGGAGAAAAAGACCCCAAGGGTGGATTCGATATCAAGGTTCCTCGACGTGCCGTGGGGCCCTCCAGTACTCAGGTTTCACCTCCCTGCCTCCACTGCCTCTTGCTTTTTTCCTCATTCCTCTCACACCTCCAAGGTCTCAGAGAAGCTGCTCATCCACAATAATCAGGCTTATGACGCTGACATTGCCCTGTAGCTCAACAGATTTCTGCTCAGGTCTTCATCTTGTCATGTCAAAGCTCAATCACCCTGGATCAGGGAGATAATATAAGCTCACAGAGTCAGTCTGCCTTCATAAACCAGCTTCTTCAGTATTCAGTATTGTTCCCTTTTAACTCGTCACTCAAATGACCTTGTGTGGTTCTTTTTAAATCAGAGCATTGCAGTGTTGAATAGTAATGCACTTATTGTCAAAATGACAATATGTGAGTTATAAGTCACAGTTGTATCAGCTTAGAGCTCACTTCTAAGAACTAATCTGTTTTCCAGATGCAGAAACATAAAGCCAGCTTAACGATCACCTCCTGTCTTGATCTTAGCTCAATCATACATTTTTTTAGCCTATGAATAAAGAAAAAATGCAATGGACAAAAAAGACTATATGTTCCCCAGTGAGGTCAAATCAAGCTACTTCTGATAGATACTGAATAAAAACTGTAGCGAAGCATCCCTGCTGGTACATGTCAGCCTTTGTAAAAGAGATAACAAGCTAATGAGAAATTTCCACCCTTCAAATAAATAAATGTAGTCTTTGTATGTGATAAAATTCAGTGACGTGTTGGAGGCAACGTGGCGAGCAACGTTTTAATGCAAGCCACCCACCTGTAGTGATTATAGAATATAGATATATCAAGGTTCCGTGGCATTTGTAGGTGTTGTGATTAGATTCGATGCTTGCTTTCTGGTAATTAATCCCCTGTGGGCTGTAATGTTTGCTGTTTTCCACAAATGCAGCTCTACATGGTAAGGACGATGCTGGAATCCCTCGTTGCCGATAAAAGTGGCTCCAAGAAGACTCTGCGCAGCAGTCTGGAGGGTCCCACCATTCTGGACATTGAGAAGTTTCACCGCGAGTCTTTCTTTTACACCCACCTGCTTAACTTCAGTGGTGAGAAAGAAAACAATTTGAATATTTAGCTCCTACATGCACCTTTTTATGGGGATTTACAGTATGTCATCATGAAACCTGCTTCTTTTCACATTTTTATTCAGAGACCCTGCAGCAGTGTTGTGACCTGTCCCAGCTGTGGTTCAGGGAGTTCTTTCTGGAGCTCACCATGGGACGCAGGATTCAGTTTCCCATTGAAATGTCCATGCCTTGGATCCTCACAGACCACATCCTGGAGACCAAGGAGGCTTCTATGATGGAGTAAGCACAGCCTGCCACCTTTTAGCAAAGAGAGAATAGAGGATATTCTTATTCCATTACTCAGTTTTCCGCTATTTCTAAAATTACTTGTCTATCAGGAAACATTTTTTGAACTTGTAACTGCTCTTTACATTTCACTTAATCCTTAATCTACACTTAAAAACATATCTGAGGTAATCTAGTAGCCACAAATCCTCTGGTCCATCTGGAGTCTGCAAGAGCTTCTCCTAGAGCTAGCTTCCTTTTACATTCATAGATACTGACAATGTACAAAATTGTGACTTGGCTGTAGGGTTACACTTACTAAAATGATTGATTTGTAAGTGGAAATTCTTTGAAAAGTCTAAGAAATTGCAATCTTTTAAAACCGTAACTGAAATTTGTTGACTACTTATGAAAAACGTATGTGCAATAAGATAAAATTATATTTTATTTGAAAAGGCCTCTCCTGCACTGTGATGTCAGTCTTTAATGAAAACACCATTATTTTACATCATGCTCCTGTAAATATGGTCTTGACAGCATTTCCTCAACAGAAATTATTCACTGGAATCATGAATATCAATAGAGGACACGCAGCTTCCATTTTACTACCCTCAATATTTCTGTATATATTTTATGACTCTGTACATGATTGGACGTGCAACTACAACTTATCCACAGAGGTGTCATTCTGTCTTTTCTGTGTGTATTCTGTATGAGATTATTAATAGTATGATGGGCAGATGTTCAGTTCCAACAAATGTTTTCTTCTGTCTTACATTTTCAAAAGGAATCCTGGGTAAAATACTTAAAAAAATTAGGATTAACCGTAAATGTTGTCATGTCTGTTCTAAATCTTTGCTGCAGGATTACGTTGATACCAGACAGGTTTTACATAAGCCATTAAGCACAACAACTGGCATGAAAGATAAGTGCTGTGAGTCTTGAGCTGTGTAACTACAAGCTTTAAATGCACATAGAGAACACTTTAAACACTACATGATTACACTCACTAACAGGATATAGCTGTTCTATCTGAAACTTTCCTCTGTCATTTATATTCACATGGCAACCAGTACTTTTTGGTTGAATTACTTTTGACATCTTCAAGGACATCCTCACACAGTGGTGTCTCAATAAAGAAGGAAGTTTAAAGTTACTTCTGTTCTTTATATCTTCAGATATGTGCTGTACCCTTTGGATTTGTAC
The DNA here is from genome assembly GCF_902148855.1 of Sphaeramia orbicularis. NCBI lineage: Eukaryota > Metazoa > Chordata > Actinopteri > Kurtiformes > Apogonidae > Sphaeramia > Sphaeramia orbicularis. The sequence continues at coordinate 34,825,969 of NC_043960.1, forward strand.
AATGACAGCGCACACTATGCTCTGACGAAATTCAAGAAACAGTTCCTCTATGATGAAATAGAGGCTGAGGTAATTGATGGCAAAGTATATACATAAGGGCTAGCATTTATTGGACTGTATTTTTCCATTTACAAAAATCCATTGTTAAGTGAAAAGTGCATAAATTGGATGCTTTTTTCTCCATTACCTTTTCATTTTCTGTGCTTTTTTCAGTCATTATGCAACAGGTTATATAAATACAACTAATGTAGTTTTTAAAAGGCAGTGTTTTTTACGTGCAGCTGGAAGTTAAGTAATAAGCATTAGAGCTGACAAATGCAATAAAAAAAATTCTGTTCCATTTGTTCACAGTCTCAAATGTTTACTCTCATTTATTTGACACTGTTTTTTTTTAAAGGTGAATCTGTGCTTTGATCAGTTTGTCTACAAGTTGGCAGATCAGATATTTGCCTACTATAAGATTCTAGCAGGAAGGTAGGTCAAGTACAGTATTTATTTATTTATTTATTTATTTTTTGTTGATTTTCCATTTTAATGAACATACAATCATAAACACAACAATATAACACTCCAAACAGAAACAAAAATCCTTCTAATCCCCCCCTCCTCCCACCCTCAATAAGATCTACAGTCAGAAAGATATTGATAATAATATCAGTATGTGCATTACATATTGAGCATACACACATTTCAGTGAACATTAATATGCATACAGACACATATATCCAGTACATCTTATGTCCATAATTTGGTCACCATCTTCATTTTTATTTCACAATACTAATACTCTAGCCACGGAACTAGTAATAAGCTATTTTGAGGTCATGAAGGTGGTTGAAACAGTCCTTGTCCAGTTCTTGGCATTTGCACATTAGGTTATTCATGAAGGTTAGGAAGGAAGACCGCATCTTGTAAAAGTGGTCGGTCAAGTACAGTATATCTATTTTGCCTTAGAAAATGCAGTGGGGGGAAAAAAGGAGGAAAATGTAGTCCTTAGCTAAGCAACCTTGTTTTGATTTGTTTCCCCCAGCCTTCTGCTTGACAAACGTTTAAGAACTGACTGTAAAAACCAGGGGGCAAACATTCCCTGGCCTGCCTCCAACCGCTACGAGACTCTGCTGAAACAGCGCCACGTTCAGGTTCATAGTAGTCTTTCATGTATACAGTTCACTAGTGCAATCTTCATTACTTTGGCATCATGTTGTGTTCTTTCATGTCTAACCTCAGCTCTTAGGTCGCTCCATTGACCTGAACAGGCTCATTACTCAGAGAGTGTCAGCTGCGCTCCACAAGTCTCTGGAGCTGGCAATCAACCGCTTTGAGAGTGAGGACCTCACTTCTATCATGGTGAGATCATCTGTGTAAATTTATAACTTTTTCATTTTTGTGTCTTCTGGCTTAGATTCTCTTCTTTCTGTTTTTAGAAGCAAAGAGTGAGAGCCTTGGATTGACTTCTCTGTTTAACATTTGATTTAAAGGAACTAGAAGGCTTGCTGGAGATCAACCGCATGACACACAAACTCCTCAGTAAGTTCTTAACTCTGGACAGTTTCGATGCCATGTTCCGGGAAGCCAACCACAATGTGTCTGCTCCCTATGGCCGGATAACACTGCACGTCTTCTGGGAGCTCAACTATGACTTCTTGCCCAACTACTGCTACAACGGCTCCACCAACAGGTTTGCTACTAGATGGTAGTAATGTCTGAGGGCTTAGCAGTTCTTTTGTGTAGTGTGTACTGTTAGATTACATCATATGTTGGTGCTTTATGGTGTCACTGGAGAAAAAAATTCTTGTTAACAATAACAGGTCTTTTAAAAGAAGGGCATATAGAAACAGTATAGAGAAATACGGTTGTGTTTCGATACAGACTCCGAGGCTTCCCTTAACCCTTTTCCAATGCGGCATGAAACAGTGTTTCATTGTCCACGTTTATATTAAATCTATGCATAGGACAGAGACAATAGAGCAACAGGAATAGGGTGTATATTGCCAGCTCTGGTGTTTGAGGCTATGGGCACATCCTGATTTCATAAGCTGCTACTGCTGCCCTAAAACCCCTGGATGCCAGCTACCAGGGATGTATCTGCTCTGTTATACATTTTGGTGTTATGTATTACAATATAACAATATGTTACGATATGAAAGGGTGTCTTCCTTTTAGTATTTAGGAATATGGATTACTGAACAGCTCTCTTTTAAAGTTCATATCTCTAACTAAGAAACTCAAATTAAAGATTGGCTTTTATTTTAGAAATAAATCCTGTTTCACATTTTCTGCAAAGAAAAAACTTGTTGAAGCTACCTCTCTGCCTGTGATTAATTATGGTGATCTACTGTACAGACATGCAGCTATCTCCACTTTAGGGAGCCTCGATTCAGTATATCATACTTCTTTACATTTCATTTCTAATGCAAAATCTCTCACTCACCACTGCACTCTCTATGACTTAGTGGGCTGGACATCATTAACCACCTGTAGACAAAAACACTGGTTTGTGCTCATCTGTAAAGCTCTGCTGGGTAAACTCCCAAAATACCTCAGTAATCTTTCTATTAGCTCTAATAGTAGTTTCCATTTGCGTTCCTCCAAGTGGTTGCTTTTGACTGTTCCCTGAGTTCTGGCAGACTTTGGAAAAACAGCATTTTCCTACCATGCACCATGGTTGTGGGATAATCTTCAAAATCTTCAAGGAGTGTCACTGTTTTTCCTTGATGCCATTATGGTTGAATAGTTGTTATTGTGTTTTATTGTTCATGATCATTGTGTATCATGTATGTGTTTTATGTTGTTTGGACTTTGTATGGCTGCTACCTTGGCCAGGTCTCCCTTGCAAAAGAGATTCCTAATCTCAAATGGGACTTCCTGGTTAAATAAAGGTAAAATAAAAATATATAAATATAACAGACAACTGTCACACTCTTCAGCTATAAGGCACCTACATATTTACATTTTCATTTACAAGCCTTGTTGTCCAATTCTCCACCTTATTTAAGATCTTGAGTACAGAGCTCATCATCATGGCACCAGGTCTTCACAGTAACGCCTATGTGGAAAGACTGTTTTCTGATACTATAGAAACTATCATTCAGCTACATTATCATAAACCTCTACTTGCCTCTATGTTTTTACTAGAATTGCTAACTCTGTCTGCATGTGTGTGTGTGTGCATGTTATTGGTGTCCTGTTATGAGTAAAGTTATGAATGCGTATATGTACATGATAATGTATATTGTACTCAAGACCCACCTGCAAATTAGATATTTATTTCAATGAGAAATCCTCACTCAGTAGAGAAATAAAGGATTTCTACGTACCTTAGCTTTAAAGTACAGAAAATAGCAATAAGTAAAGTACTTCAAGAATATAACTCCCGTCAAAATGCTGCAGTAAATAAACACACCTGGTTGAGATAGAATTTTCATTATCTTTAAACATTTTTGGTTTTATTAAATAGCTTTTCATTGAACAGATACAGGACATGTAGAAAGAAAAGGAGACATCTGAAGAGGCCCTACGCACATAAAGGTTTTCATTTGTCTTCATCTGTTGTCAGAATGAGTGTTAGAATCCCTGATGTTAGAAAAACAGATGAGACTTTGCGCCAGAGTTCAAAGTTGGACCATAAATCATCTATTGGATGGGTTGTTTGTGGGTGCAGATGCTGCTCATGTTGGATCAACTGTCTGATGACAGCTGTTTGTTTTGTTCATATAGCAAAACAGAGCAAAACCTTGCAATCTGTGGATGACAGAGAAGTGCTGATGACTTTCACACTAAAGACTGTAATCTGGGAAACAAATGACTTCTTATTTATACTGACCTGCTCCTGTTGTACAATACAAATGTTTAAGACTGGTTTGATTTCTGCTATGCTTGATTGTATATAATGACTGTGTGTTTGTGTGTGTGTTCAGGTTTGTGCGCACCATCCTGCCCTTTTCCCAGGAATTTCAGAGGGACAAACCACCCAATGCTCAGCCCCACTATTTATATGGGTCGAAGGTCAGTATATGCTATTTTTAACTGTATTTTCTTGTGTTTCAGTCATGAGCGATGTGTTTATAAATTTTGCCATGATTTGACTTTCTATGTGTAAGACATTCACAAGTGAAAATACACATGTATCTACAATTTACTTCTGTGAAAACATTACAATACACAGCATTTGGAACCTCTTTAAAGTATGTGCACAGTACATGGTGCAGAACAGGAAATGTCCATAGGTTATCACATACTCAAGCGCACAAATTGAACAATACAACCTTCATGAGTGTGATTTCCAAGAAAAATATTCAGACATTGAATGTTGCAACATACAATAATAGAGAATAGAGACAAGTGAGAACGACTAGGATTTTTCTTCCCTCAAGTGTTGCATTTCCTGAAATAATATTACATACAGAATCTGGAGTTTTAAAATTTTTGTTTTTTAATAGTCCTGTAAAAATAAAAATATCCCTGAAGAGAAAAGGAATTTCATCAGTGGATAAAAATATTGACAATTGAGTCAGGGCAGAACAACGCTGTAATGACCTCAATCCATTCGATTTATACTGGCTCGCTACCAGACAGCTTAGCGAGCGTCCTCAGCTCATGGTCTTGGGTAATTATGTGGCCGGTGGTCTGCGGTGGGATCAGGGGGGTTTGTATAATGGGGGCGTGATTGGAGCTGTCCTCGCTGCTGCTGGGAGTGTAGAGGTGTCCAGATCCGGACATATCTTGATGGTTAGCATCAGTCATCGCAGAGCAGCCCTCGGCAGCTTGACTTGGGAGGGAGCAGATGGTGTGGAGACATCCCCACAACAGGATGCCCGCGATTACCAGGAGCAAGATGCAGCAGGTCAGCCAGACGCCCATGGCAAGCTCCCAGCCGGCTCTGTCATGACCATCACTGCTTTCACTCAGAGTGCTGAACACCTGGCACTGGTCCCGAACTGGATTGGCGGCTTGGCATGTCACACATAGGAAGTAGGCGGTCTGGGGCAGGAGGTTGGCCAGGTGTGTGCTGGTTTGGCTGACAGGGATTCGCTCCTCGTGCATGAAGCTCTTGCGCTTGTAGCCCATCAGCAGGCTGTTCCAGTTGGGGTCATACATGACACTGTAGAAGGTGTCGAGGCAGCTCGGGGATTTGGGCCACGTCACACGGGCCGAGGTGGCAGAGATGTTGTAGACTGCAACTCCCATAATGCAAGGCTGCTTTTGGAGTGTAGTCTGTTACTGGTGTTGAAGACTGTTGTTTCCTTAATTGTTACAGTCTTTGTGTGCTCATAATACAGAACCAGGCTGAAAAAGACAAAGAGAATGGGATAGTGACAGAAAAACATTAAGACGAAACTGCCATAGGCAGTGCACTTGCCGGAGGCCTTTGAACGCAAACTTTGGCCTATATTTTCACGCTTTATAATCTGATACTAGTCATTTTCTCTATCTGTAAAATTTAGGGAGTTACGGTCAAAAATTGGGTATTTTGAAAATCATGACCTTGAGTTTGACCTTTCAAGGTGATCGAAGGTCAACAAAATTGGTACCAAATGAAAGGCCATATCGATGGCCAAAAAACAAAACCTCCTATCTGCATATTTTTAGATTTTGAGCTTTCACATTAAATGGTGAGAACAAGGATGATTTTGTTAACAGATAATATAGAAAGAGAGTCTGAGAACAGTAGAATATGCTTGGATATCTTTAACAAAGACCATACTATAATAAAACTAAACGTTTTTTTTTTTTTGTTTCCTGAAAAAAGTGATTTTTTCATATAGGAGGTTTTGTATTCTGGCCATCGATATGTGACTTCTGATTAGTCGATAATACTATGTTTGTCGATATCTGCCATCATTTCGCAGATATAAGCCATTTTGTGAATTTACACACAAGTGACATGCAAACTTTCAACTGTTATAACTCAGAAAACGGAAGTGATGGAGGAAAACGAAAAGAACACTATGTCCTACTTTTCCAAGCTGAACATTGTGGTAGAAATCGTATTTTTCTCTCTTAAACAGTTCCGAAGTTATAAGTGAATGAAAATTGCAAAACAAGTGCCAGAAATAGCAACATTTTCTGCCATAACTCTGAAATGGGAAATGATACAGAAAATGAAAAAATTGCTCATCTCTTACCTTTTCACACTTTATAACATGGCATTAGGCATTTTTCTCTATCTGCAAGACTGAGAGAGTTATGGGCGAAAATTGAGTATCTTGAAAACCATGACCTTGCGTTTGACCTTTCTAGGTTAACCAAGGTCAGCAAAATTGGTACCAAATGAAAGGTCATATCCAACTTCCTATAAGTCGATAATACAAAGTTAGTCAATATCCATCTTAGTTTTCAAGATAGAAGCTTGAAAGAAGAAGTTTTCTGAATATGCAAATTGGGCACTTGACCCAAACTTTGGCCTATATTTCAGCTGTACTTTGACCTACTATTGCCAAAAACTAATCAAGTTGACTAGAGACCATGGAAAATCATTTGGTCTTGGTTTGATATCAATAATGCATGAAATGTGACTGCTACAGCTCATACAGTCAGACAGACATACGAGCTGAACACTATGCTTGCCCTCCGGCAAGCAATGATTTCTACTCAAGAAATGTCTGTTTTTGTGTTTGTATCCATCCAACCATAAAAACAAGTGAAATTAGAGTGAGTGTGACAGATTGTTCGTTTGTTGATATTGTTTTGGTTGTATTCATTTAACAAGCCATTTCACAGAGCACAGTGTTAATTCAATTATAAAATTACAAACACACCTACACTGCACAAAGCCAGAAAGGGAACAGTGTAAGAGGATAATAAGCATTGTATGAAGGATTATGTGAAACAAAGGGAGGGAGGTGAGCAGGAGTACAGATGTTCAGTGAATTATATAAGACAGTCATTCATGCTGTTAGTCACATCAGGACAGGTGTTGTGATGGGGCAACAGTTAAAACCTGCTCATCTTATCTGAGACCAGTGATGGATGAATGAGTGTCATTTGTGACATTTTGTCAACTGCCGGCAGCTTTAAAGTGGATGTGTTTGACAGATGTGGCAGTTGAAGGTTATTAGGTGTTCACATTGCCAGAAATAGAGAGGAAAGCGAATAAGTAAGATTATGAGAAGAATTAGAATCCATTACAGCTTAGATTTCCAGTGTTTTATTGCCATTAATGTGGCACAAATAATATAGCCGTTAGGTTCATCTAAGAGGTTCTTTAAATGCACTTGTCATGGACTTGAACAGCTGTTATCAATGTAAAAATAAAAGGACTTATCTGAAAGCTTCTATCTCACTTAAACTGACAGCATACATCAGTAAATGCATTGTTTTAAGTGGTTTTCTAGTGGATCATTGCAACAAAACACACTTGTCTCTGACATTGAGCTGTGTTTAGTGAGTCATTAGCGGACATGCATACAGAGAATGAAAAGAGGACTCACCAGGAAAAGTGGCAGTAGGTGTTGAACGAATCAATCAACAGTGCCTGAGGTGTTGTCTCTCACCATCCTGACCCTCTGCCCCTCAGTCGTATCAGGGTCCTCTCCACGGTAACTGAATTGTGGGCTGTGACGTGGGCTGCTGCTGCTGTTGTTGCTGTGTGGATTGAGTGCGTCCTCATCTCGGCTACCGCAACACTAGTGCTGCTGGATTAAAGCTGCAGCAGGTTCTAAACTCTGATGTGAGAGAGAGAGAGAGAGAGAGAGAGAGAGAGAGAGAGAGAGAGACAGAGAGAGAGAGATCTCTGGCAATGGATATTAGTAAGGAGCTGAATCTGTCTAGTGATGTTGAATCAATTCTATTTTTGTATGCAGCAATAACATTATGACCACTGATAGGTGAAGTGATAATAATGTTATTTATCTCATTAAAATGTCATCTTTCACTGGATTGGATGTATTAGGCTGTAAGTGAATGTGTAGTCCTTGAATTGATGTATTGGAATCCATAAAATGGACATTGTAAGGAACTGAGTGACTTTGACCGAGGGCCAAATTATAATGACTAGAGGACTGGGTCAGAGCATCTCCAAACCTGCAGGTCTTGTTGGATGTTCCCAGTCTTCAGTGGTCAGTTTAGTAAAGTTGTCTAACAGAAGACAATCCAACTTCGATCCAATGCAGCATCTGTGACATGTGCTAGTCAAATAAGTCCAATCCATGGAGACCTCATGTGGAGATGCCTTGTTACATTTCCTGCAGGACACATGAAATTATTTGCATATGTCACATAAGTTACATTTTGATTAAACGCTTTGAACATGTAACCACTAAAGTGGGACTCTTTGAACAGCAGGATTTCAGTCACATTGAAGGAATATTGTCCATGTAACCACAGCCAGTATGCAGTTGGTCTGTCCATCTGTTCAACCATCCAACACATCTCTAAGCAACTGTGAGCCAGATTGACATGAAATATACTGTGAATATTTGGGTTCCCCTGAGAATATTTCCTAATCTATTGGGTTATCACATGATGTTTCCTCTTGCATTTTCATCATGTGCCAGTTTATACTTGGATACCAAAAACACCAATTTTAGAGCAGGCAGATTACGCTTAAATTTTATTTCCTTTTACATCTTTTACACCTTTAACACTCAGTGAGTTTTCTGTCAACACCCATAGGTCAAAACCTCAACTAATCCTGCTCTATGAGGCAGATTGCTAATTCGTGACCCACTAGTGGACTCGCTTAATATTCTGGGCCCAGTTCAGAAAGTTTAATCTGGATCAGAAGGATCCAGATTTGGAAATCAGACTTGTTTTTTTTATCTATCCAGGATCAGGTAATGCCTTTTACTAATGTTCTGTTTTTTGTTGTTTGTTTTTTTTTTCTCAAAGTAATATTGGATTGGATCACCCTGGGGTCACTTCCGATGTTTTTGATATGATGAGACAGAAAACAGCACACTAAAACAAAGAAAACACTTTCTGTTTTTCAGCGTCTTTTAAATAGCCTGGCTGTAATGCAATGTAAATCATGAACAGTGATAAATGTTAGTTAGAATTGAATATATTTTCTTTGATATTCTGAACTGTTTTAACTGGACAAAACTCCTTTTGTGCTTTAGACAGCACTAAAAGACTTCATAGATAGACTGATGTTTGTTTTATCTCTACCACTTAAAATCAAATCCAGAGAATTAAGACATTACAATCCAAGATCCAAATGGTTTATTTGACCAGTTCGTAAAGTTTTAGATTTTGTATATTAAATCTGCTTTTCTGCTGCTGGGACCAGTGTAATCCCAATCCAACCGCAAAATTCTGAACAACATGCCCAGAAGGTTAATCAAAACCAAGACTGGATTGAATTATGTAATCTGATTTCCAAATCTCTTTCAGAAAGAAAGGTAAATTTAGTCATATTACTTGTGAATTACTGGCCACAGGGGATGATGTTTTATCTAACATGGGGTTTTGTGGCATCCTCTTCAATGAAAGGTTTATTATGGATTTAGACTAAGATTGATATCTTAAAAATTTTCAGTTTAATCTTCCAAACCAAAAAATGTTGCAATGTTTGTCCTTGGATGGTGACTCAGCCCTCCCATAGCCAGACATAATTCATTATCAACCATAAGGCCACAGTGGATCATTGTAGAAATTATTCAAGATAATATGAAAAGTGCTGTATCCTTGAGTTTAACTGTCTAGCTCTCCTTTTGCCTGTGAATGCAGACCCTGAACCTGGCGTACAGCAGCATATTCAGCTCCTACAGGAACTTCCTGGGTCCCCCGCACATCAAGGTGATGTGCAGACTGCTGGGCTACCAGGGCATCGCTGTGGTGATGGAGGAACTGCTAAAAGTGGTCAAAAGCCTGGTAAGCGACAGTGTGTGGGAAGCTTCCTGTTGAACAGAACAATGCCGGCGGGAAGAGGTGGCTGTAATGTTAGGTGTGAATCAGTAGTGGTTGAAAGGTTGCGGGTGCAGTTGGTTTTTGTCTTGATTTTTTGTTAAAATCTGTCAGTGGTTTAATCATGTATGCCGCTAATAAATGCACTGTTTCTCTCATACAGCTCCAAGGAACCATAATGCAGTATGTGAAAACTCTGATGGAAGTGATGCCCAAAATCTGCAGACTTCCCCGCCATGAGTATGGCTCTCCAGGTGAGTGGAGACCCACAAACCCCTAACCCTAACCCTACCAACACACAAAGCCACAATATTAAAGCTCAGACAAAAGAAATAATGAAGTCTCACAAGTGTTAATTATTGGCTCACATTTTATTTTGAAGCTAAGTATAAAACGATGTGAATGAAGAGCACCAGCATCTGTTTTATTTGAGAAGACTCTTCTATTTCTACACGACCTTGTTCTACTGTGCTTTTATTTAATTTTATCTTTTTATTTGGCGTCAGGATTTGGAAACTTGACCCAAAGCACTTTGGGCAATACCTGCAACCAAGAGGATGTAAAATCTGTGTGGAGAGCATCAGAACTACATTAAATTTCTTTTGAAATTAAATAAACTACTCACTTTTTTTTTGTGTCTTTTTTCACAAGAGTACGTGTTCCTAGATAGCGCTACTGTCTGGTGACACAATGCAATCCAAACCAATTTCTGGACATGGACATTATTTGTATCTTTCACAAATTTGTCTCAAATTCTCTTGACATTTTATTGAAACACACCTATGTAATCAAACTGTTCAGTGGTCCACTGATCTAATAGGTAAGTCACAATGTAAACCTGCATTCCTGTGTAAATGACAGATACGGTACCACATCAGCTTCATTTTCAATTATTGCTTTTTATGCTCACTCTTCTCTATTTAGCTACTGATTTTTATGGGGCTTTGGGTACTTTATTATGTTTGTCTATCGTCTGTTTCATTTGGATGTATGGCCTTGTCTTAACAGAAATCCAGCCTTCCATAGCATCTCCTTATTGTGAAAATGATCTAGTAATTAATTAGGCTCATGCGAAGTCTCCATGTTTATGCACTAAATGAAATAAAACCAAACTGTTTCCATTTTCCTGCAGATGTTGGCAGAGTGCTATTTTGAAAGCAAATTAAATCTTTTGTTTTGCATATCTGATATGTTGGAAAAGCAAAAATAGAGATTTGCCGTGTTTATTAAGAGACTTTACCTCCAAATGCCATGGAGAATAGTCATATTATTCTTTCTTTTAAAAGGTGGAATTTAGGACAAAAGCAGCATGCGGTTTCCTCTGAATAGGCTATTTACTGCTGCCCAGATCTACAGCCAACACTTGTTTTACCTCATATAAGCCACAGAGTGAGATAATTGGCCTGCATGTCTCTATAGGTATTCTGGAATTCTTTCACCATCAGCTGAAAGACATTGTTGAGTATGCTGAACTCAAGACCGTGTGTTTCCAGAACCTGCGTGAAGTGGGCAACGCTCTCCTGTTCTGCCTGCTGAGTGAACAGAGTCTGGTACAGCCAACACTTCCCTTTCTTACTCATGATCAGAGACAAATCTGTACATTCAAGTGCTTTGACCTTGTGGTATTCTGTTTGTTTTCTCTTCAGTCGCAGGAAGAAGTCTGCGACTTGCTGCATGCTGCACCTTTTCAAAACATTCTTCCCAGAGTCCATGTCAAAGGTAATTCTAAGAAGGAACATGCAGTTCATCTGTCAGTGAAAAGGTCTGGATGTTGCTTGTCATCTCATTTTCTTTATCATGTAGAGGGAGAACGCCTTGATGCCAAGATGAAGCGCTTGGAGGCCAAATATACAGCTCTGCATATGGTTCCACTGATTGAACGCCTCGGCACCCCGCAGGTAGGGCCACATCAACAGTGACACATTTCATCATCTCTGTGGTTATTATTCATCATCGCTCCTGTCATTTTTCCTTCAGCAAATCGCAATTGCTCGTGAGGGTGACCTGCTGACCAAAGAGAGGCTGTGCTGTGGCCTTTCCATGTTCGAGGTCATCCTCACACGTGTGCGAGGCTTCTTGGAGGATCCCATTTGGCGTGGGCCATTGCCCAGCAACGGCGTGATGCATGTGGACGAGTGCGTGGAGTTCCACCGGCTCTGGAGTGCCATGCAGTTTGTGTACTGTATTCCTGTGGGAGCACATGAATTCACAGTGGAGTAAGTAGTTGAAATATTCACTGTTTGGTTATTATTCTTGACAAAAACTAAAACTTGCAGTGAAAAATTTAATCCATTCATTGAATTAAAAACACAGATAAATGAGAACCAAATGTGCAACATGGGACCTTGGATGTCATTAAACAACATTCAACATTTTTAAATCTCCTTATCAAAATAATGAAGCTCTTGTATGAAAGATCTTACTTCTCTTTATATTTTATATTTGCTCTGATCTCTTGGTCACATTAAATAAACAAAAGTAACTTGCCTTTTTATCTAACTGTAGTGAGGAAAAAGATTTATTCAGCAAAACAAAATGTAATACAATGACAGCTAAACTCAGCAGTTTCCATCAGTGTTTATACTTCATGCAGAATATGGGAGTTTTACTGAACAGAACTATAACTAATGAATAAAACCACTTAAGCACTTGTAAAACTATATTCAAAACCCAAACTGAAGGACTAGATAATAAATCCTACTGATAATGTTTTAATGTGATGTCTTCCTCTGTCCCGTCTGCAGGCAGTGCTTTGGAGACGGCCTCCACTGGGCTGGCTGTATGATCATCGCCCTCCTGGGTCAGCAGAGACGCTTCGACATTCTGGACTTCAGCTACCACCTTCTTAAGGTTCAGAAACACGATGGCAAGGATGAGATTATCAAGAGTGTGGTGAGTTAACGTAACAAGGATTAGCAGTAATGGCATGAAAGAGCAGTTGTCTCTAATGACCAGCACTTGTCTGTGGAGGCGTTATTGGGATCATTGTTTAGATCTTCACCTGAAAATTACAGCATTTACACCTGATTTCAGAGTAAAAATAATCTGAGATGTAAGGCATTGTAATAAATGGGTGTTGTGTTAATTAGGGCTGGGAAATAAATCAAATTAATAGAACTAATTGAAGGTTTACTTTCTTAAAAATGTTTTTTAAAAAAATGTCTAAATCGTAAAATCCCTGGAAATCTTTCTTGCTCATTAAAAACTAAATGCAGCCCGTTTGCCTCTTGTAATCTATAAATTGTGAATGTGTTTCTCCAGTTTTATATGGTAGATAATTTTTGTGAGTAAAGAATATTTTGAATCATGTTTTGTTGTCAGTTCTTACAGCTGGAAAACAATTAAAATCCTAAATTTGACATAACATTGAAAAAAAAAAAAAAAAAAAAATCAATATGTAATTTTTTTGGCCATATCGCCCAGTGTTAATTTGAACAATAATGTTATATTACAGGTCAGTGAGCACTACTGGTTGTATTGAAGTTAAAATGTGCATTTGCACGAGTGTTTAAATGCAGAGTGAATCAAAACTGTGTTCTTTAATTTCGCAGCCGTGTATGTGCGTTCCTCTATTAACTTAAGCCAAGCTTTGGGCTCTGATGAAGAAAAATATTTACACGTGAAGGAGTGACTTTGAGGCTACTTCTTTTATGGCCCCAGTTGAGAAATTGATTTGAGAAACATGAGACAATTAGCCTGTACGATAACGTTACGTTATAAAATTTCAGCATTTAGGTATAACTACATCCATGATACAAAACCTATTAGTGAGAATCATGGGAAAGTTTTAGAGAAGAGACAAAAGCCATAGTAATTCAAACACACTATCGTTTTTCCTTTATGAGCTCTGTACTATTCATAAAACATTATCAGCTCTAGCCTCAGGTGCCCTGTTCAGAACAGGAGAATATTAAGGACTATGCCTAAAAACTTTTGTTTTCATATTATCTCATCACATATGTTTCCCCTCAGCCACTGAAGAAGATGGTGGACAGAATCCGCAAATTCCAGGTCCTAAACAATGAGATCTTTGCCATCCTGAACAAGTACATGAAGTCTGGAGACGGAGAGAACATGCCAGTGGAACACGTCCGATGCTTCCAACCTCCGATACATCAGTCACTTGCCAGCAGCTGAGTTCCCACTGTGGATCCTGTGGACCAGCGTCGACTTCCAAACACTGTCAGCATTACCAGACTATCAGAAATATTCCTTCTCATTTAATCTAGGTCTTAGAAGCAGAGGACCATTAAATGTCAGGAAGTTGGGCCACATTTTTTATTGTCAAAATTGATAATTTTTTTTTTGTATTCACTTGTGCCTTATCAGAAATTAGATATTTCACTTTTTTGGTAAACTATTCTGTTTTATACTTGCAGAAAGCTAGAGATTGGGAAGGGGAACTAGTTTTATCAATAAATATTTAAGGGCTTGCAGTGGTGAAATAATGGGTGAACAGTAACGTATTTTAAGTGGGGGTGAAGTTAAATTTGTGTTTTCAATATTATTGAGCATGCATGCTAAACTTTTTAAAGAAAATCAAACAGTAACAAAGCTCATACTCATGTTAAGCATTTATTCACTGTGCCTTGTGTTTCAAATGTTTTAATCATTTTAATTCAATAAATATGTAACAAATCTGTTGGTTCATTTTAAGAGCTTTTCATGTAAACCCTACAAAAAAAAGTTCAGAATGACCTCCAACAAAGAATGTTGTTACGTTCAAGTATCACAAGACTTCAAATCATAGTGACTTGTCCTTTTTAAATGTCATCATTGTCAGCAGGACCTTACCTCATATAGAATATATATTAAAACTGTATCTTTGATGTATAGAAAGTAAGTCAGTGCATTAATATGCATTTACTTGTACTTATAACAAAACATTTCTTTAAAAAAACTCATATTTACACGGCTACAGAGGAATGAAATTAAGTTCTGTAAGTGAATACGACTGGGTCATATTCTGAGAAAAGTAAGGCAAATTAAAACATACAATACAATCCACTGGTCTGTCCTGTCCCCACACAGCTGATTGTCTTACTGTTTTTAGATCCCGTGCCTACATCGATGCTATAGATTGTGAGTCAGGAGGAGACTGAAAAAACAGTTTGTTGATCCTATGAGGAAGTCATCGCCCCATTTCTTCTAGAGATGCTGTCAAAAGGCAAGCCCATTTCCCTGTCGTCCAAGTCCTCTGTGGACTCATGTAGAAGTTCGTAGGTGCTGTGGGATGCCATGCCATTGGCCGCAGGAAAGGCTCTTTCTTCCTTCCTCATGGACACAGCCAGAGTGGCCAAACTAACACTAATGTCTTTGAAGGCGTGGAGCAGGAAGATACCCACAATGATTGTGAGGAAGCCACTGAGGGTACCGATCACGTCATCCGTGCCCATGTGCTCCCACTCCTTGAAGAGGATGGCGGAGCAAGTGAGTACAGATGTGGTGAAGAACACGTAGTAGATGGGAGTCACCAGAGATGTGTTGAATATGTCCAGAGCCTTGTTCAGGTAGTTTATCTGTGTGCTCACACAGGCCACAAGGCCCAAAAGCAAGATCCATGCCAAAGGGTTTTTCAGAACACTTTTCCCAGAAATGGCTTCTTTGATGGCGATGCCCAGTCCTTTGACGCAGGACACCGACAGTGCCCCAATCACTGAGCAGATGGTGATGTACACAAGGATATTGGTCTGACCGTGTCGGGGACCCACCACAAATATGAAGATGAGGGCCACAATGATGACAAGTGTGGCAAAGACAAAAAACCCTATGGACAGAGAGGAAAAGTCTGTTAGAATATTTATCACATGATGTAGAAAAAATCCAACAGGGTCTAGAGAGAAACAGAAAGAACCACTCTGAAAAGGAAAAGCCTGGAGTTAAGATGGGAATTTACATAATGCAGCAAGTTACATTAGAAGACCAGTATGAAGAATAAAGAAATA
This sequence comes from Sphaeramia orbicularis, assembly GCF_902148855.1. NCBI lineage: Eukaryota > Metazoa > Chordata > Actinopteri > Kurtiformes > Apogonidae > Sphaeramia > Sphaeramia orbicularis. The sequence goes on from NC_043960.1 coordinate 34,841,760, forward strand.
CAAAAGAGGAAAAGTTCAGTCAGAATTACTTGCAAACTAAATTAATTTAGTAAATAATGACAAGTATTTCCTTGTGGCCAAAAGTTCAAACTTGAGTGTTGAAGATGACACAGGGGGCGTCATATCTGTTATTTTTAACAGGCTTCTGTCAAGGGCTCACTGCACAGTTCCCAAGATAATCAGATTAATCGGATGAAAGTTACATTACACAAACAACTTTAACTTATTTCTTTGAGAAATAGTTTTTAATGAGATGCCACTGACACACATGGCTGTGAAATAATGTTTCCCAAAGAATACAACTGAAGTGTCAGATACAGTTTAATAAAAGTAATATCATCTTAATTCAACCAACATATTTGGAGATATTACACACTACCAGGTGTTTTGTAAACTCTATTCTATAAAATCAACTGTGATGAAGTGCATCAATGCTGGTGCAATGATTTAGTTCAAAATCCAGAATTTTATGTGAGAAAATGGCCCAAAACATCACTTCCAATTTTATAATCATCCAGCCAATCTGCCGTTCACTGTGAGTCTGCCATTTTTCCAATAAAGGGAACAGAAATATTTATCTCAGTCTCTTCAAAAACACAAATTTCCTTTTTTAAACAGTTATTTTACCTCACAGAAGCACCAACACAGTTAATTTATTAGTGTGGATCTAAATACAATGATACAAACTGATCGTGACATCCTGTAAGTTAAAATGTTTGTCAAGGGAGTCTTGTCCATTTGGAGAGTGCTTCAAAACTTCAGTGACAACATTCCTAAAACGGTGTAGCCCCCACTTAAACTGGTGTTGACTCTTCTTAGTTGGCACAGCAAAACAAAATATTAACCTTTTTAAACCCTTATAATGCATCATATCTTACCTGTGGATGTTCCAAACAATTACTGTCTCACACATCTGCCCCCACACCTCAAAGTGGGGGTGATTTAAGACTTTATAAGGACCTGCAGTAACCCTGAGGGTGTAAATCTGGTCTCTCTGTACCTGGGTCAACCAGCTTCCTGGCCATGTCCTCCAGACTGCTGATCTCTTCCTCTTGTGGAGCGTGAATGACCATGGTGGTGGAGCCCAGGATGCTGAGCAGGCAGCCGAGCTTCCCATGCAGGTTTAGCCGCTCTGTCAGGAAGTATGACGACAGCACGGCGCTGCAACAACAATGACAGTTTCTCACAAATCCTATCAGTGCACCATTTAACTACATGTATTGAACTGGAAAATGAGGATGTCAGTGAGTCATCTATACCTGACAAGGACGCTTAGGGCTCCCAGTGGAGTGACTAGAGTAGCAGGAGCAAAGGCATACGCTGCGAAATTTGCTGCCTCCCCAGCTCCCACTGTGAAGGATTGTGACATGTAAGGTTTACTGAAACATACACAGGGAGTTGTTATGCTCTAATGGTAGCCAACAGAGGTAAACATTTAAACAGTGTCTGGGGTGTGGTGTTACCAATGTTAAGTACAAGAATGTGCACATAGCAACACTTGTTTGGAAATTAGCGAGTAAAAATATTTTTGGGTGTCAACTCTATTACACAAGATGACGGTACTTACTTGAAAGTAAACCAGCCCACCAAAGCCATTCTTTCAGATATGCATGACCACCCTGGCCTGAGGAGGAAAATAGAACATTTTACAACATGTGACAATACAAAATAAAATGACATGTGAACAAAACCTTAATTTTGTTGACATTTTAATTGCAATTCAAGCAGCAGCACTCAATCTGAGCTGAAGGTCAGGGGAAATAATGAAGTTAATTATTACCAATGTACAAGGAGAGTGCAGATGACTCATTCACACACAAAAACACATACACCTGCAGAGACCAGGCAAGCCTGAAATGTGGGCAAAGAGTAGTAATGCTGATTCCACTGGTTTGACTTCTTTGCTGGCTTTCGGTGTTGCACAACTAAAACTGGGAGTGCCCCATCTCACCTGACAACAGATGGTCAGTGTGTTTTGCATGTCTTTTAAATTAGTGGTTAAATGTATTCTACTCAGAAAGGTCAGTACCTGCTCTCATCGACCCCTTCCTTGCCAGCCGCAGCAGTCCTTTCTTCTTTAGGATAAAACTGCCTCCGATGAAGATGCTGGAGCTGATAGCCAATCCCAGACCGATGTAAAAATCATACTTTCCCCTGTCCTGACCCATAGTGAGGCTGGATGTGTTGGTGTAGTCTGTCACATTTACATCCAAACAGTGGAAATGCTGACCAAAGGTACAGCTGTGGCCAGCCCAAACACCTGAAGAAACAACCAACCAGATGACACAGATCACAGAGTAAGGCTTTAAACAGCATCACTGTAGTAATAACCTACCCTTTCCACAATCGATACTGCAAACTGAACCAGTATGATTAGATGTACGGGGGAAAGCCATCAGAGTTACAGCACATTTAGGTTATTTAGTCTAGTTTTACTCCTGAGCTTCCATGCAAACACGCGGACTGTCAATGAGTCAAGAGGCAATCTGGGTGTTGTACAGAAATCCCTTGAGTAACTCAGCAATGGCAGCGTCTCCTGCTATGTAAATACTTATATTTCAAGGCTGGAATTCAGGAAGTAACACGGCTCAGGTAAACTAATGTTAACCTGGTGACGCTAAGTGCAGCTAGCATAAGGCTAATGTTTCCCAATGCTTGAACTGGTTGGACATGTGCTATTTAACCGAATGTCTGTTCACTGTACTGCAAATAGATGTGAGAGTAGCAATGTCTGTGGAACTTATGGTTTTATTGTATGTGTATTTTAACTGCTGCTACATCCCCTTGTTAGCCACATTAGCTGACATTAGCACGACGGCTAGCTTCAGTTCACTGGCAAGCGAGGTTAGTTAGTTATAGTTGGTTAGTTAGCCTCAAACACGGATCCGAACATCGGTTTATTGCTTGCTCGAAAAGTCGAAACGTAAAAGAAATACCTGTCCTGAAGTGATTCCGATCCCCGATAAAAAAAAAATGACTGGAGTTTGGCTAACAGCTAGCCCGCTTAATGGAGCAGCGGCGAACCATCACATAGTGCTCTCTCTCTCGCTCCACATCGAGCCAGCATCGACCGACGACTGCCGCACCGAGAGGCTCTTCTTCTGCTTATCACCGAAGATGTGACCGCTGAACCGTGTGCCCTCCAAAGGCTGAAGTCCACCACACAACACCCACGACACGTCTTAAAACATTCAGTAACTTCACTCACACACTGCCCTTAAGATCACATTAGACATACTGGCACTTTACTGGAGTGTTTTCATTTTCTGATACTTTACTTTAACTACATTTAATTTATGATGTTCTTATTGGTTATTTTGCAGATTTGCATTAATATAAAATAAAACTCAAATCACACTATATTTTATATGCTAAATAGTAATTAACCATTAACTGTGCATACATGAATGCACCCATTATCTATATTGATATTTATTTAGTCATTATTACCTTTGAAATATCATTTGTAGTCTAAAATTTCTTGTAATGCACAACTCATATTTATATCATGACTGCACTTTATCTACTTTATTCATACAAGCACATGTTTACATTAATATCTGTAGCACAAGTTTCCTTATTTATTGTACATAGTTGTTCTTATTTTATTTTATATTCTTTTCTTTCTACTTTCTTAGATTTCTTTGGTTGTATAAAATGTCCTGTAATCATACTGCTAATATGTGCCTTTAAATTGCCTCCTGGGGACAAATAAAGCATTTTTTTGTATTGAATTGAATAATATACTATGTTCTGGCTCAGTTTGCAATAAACAACCTCATACCGAGAAAAAAAAAAAAAACAATAAGGATGCCTACATTGATCAGTTTAAATTACTTAAATAGTTAATTTACTAGATAGATAGATAGATAGATAGATAGATAGATAGATAGATAGATAGATAGATAGATAGATAGATAGATAGATAGATAGATAGATAGATAGATAGATACTTTATTGATCCTTTGCAGGAAATTGCTTAATTGTTTTATAATAGCTGCCTTGAAAACCATCCGGTAGAACAGTTCAAGCACAGCTGTTGTAATCCTAGGTTAGTTTGTGTTATAACAACCGCAACATGCATCTGTCATCTTCCTCAATTGATTTAATTTCTTTAAATTACAAATGAATTACAGAATAAAGTGGAATACAGTTTTACAAATCTTTCCATCAGACAAAACAGTCAGTCATTGTTGCTTCTCATTTAATATAAAACTCCTGCACTTAAAACAGCAGTACTGAAATTACAATGAATTATTCACAGGCACAATGAATAAGTTAAAGTGCATGTGATACCTTGAGTGAACTTTTGGTCTTGAGGGAAACATGAAGCTGTAAACAGAATCATCTGCCATTATTCATCTAACCAGCCAACAATGTTTTGTATGTCTCTGAGCATAAACAATAACTTAAATGACAAAATGTCTTAACTGATCCTGGTCCCGGGGCTGTGTTTGAGTTGAGTTATTTAAAGGCACAGTTTAAGGTCAAATTGCAGTTTTCATTATAATGAGAGCTGCAGCCAGAGAGGGAATGATCATTTAAAGACAGAAAATTATACAACACAACATATTATACCACCTTTGCATGTTCTTTGTGGGTTACACAGTAACTAAGAACTGTTCCAAAGGAAACTGCAAGTCAACTCAAGAAAAAAATTAAAAGTTTGGTCAAACTGGAGTTTATGTCAAGTTTATATGTTAATGATTAAAGTGAAATAGTATAAAAGTCCCAACTGACAAAGCTATTTAATTTATTCTGTCTTTTTCTTTGCCTCATTCTGTTTCCAAGTGAGAACAGCCTCCTGGGAAATTCTGAGTAAAATGACCCCGATACACACTGTTGTCAAACCACAAAGCATGGCGAGGCTGTCACTTACAGTTAATGCAGTCCACTCCTTGAAGAGAATCGCTGAGGCCAGAATTACAGTAGATGTGAAGGTCACGTAGTATATGGCCTCAAACATGTTGGAGCTGAACAACTCCAAGGCTTTATTAATAAAGAAGAACTGTATGAGGATACTGATGGCCAGCGTTACCAGCAAACACAGGAATAGGGCCAGAGCTCTGCTGCTCGATGGCCCTTCAACAAAAGCATCTTGTGCAGCAAGTCCAAGTCCTTTACTGCTCGGAACAGTGAAGCTTCCCAAGAGGGAACATATAGCTACATACACCATGATGTTTGATGTACCATGAGCCGGAGCAATCCACACAATCAAGACCATCAGGAGCAGAACCACCAACAGGGCATAGAGGACAAACACTGCAGGATGAGAAAGAATATTGTAATAAGTCTTAGAGTTTATAAATATGTGAAACAAATGCAATGCCAAACATTTAACAGGAGTCATAGCTCAAATAAAGTATACTCTGTGACTGAGTGACTGACTCACTACCATCTATTTTTAGATAATCCTGAATAATCCTAGAGGCGCCTTTTCTAAATTTAGGGTCAGGACCTAAAATGGGTTGTGGAATCTTTTTTACTGGGCCACCCATTTGTGTATTATTTAGTGATTTTTGTCCATTGTATTGATTATTTTGTTATTTTTGTTCAGTATCATGTTTGATTCTCATTCTGTCAACTCAATACTTCTTTCATATATTTAATATTTAAATATTAAAATATTATGTGAAGGTAAAATTTGTGACTATAAACTTCACAAATATTTCAAGAAAATAAAAAAAAATAAATCAATAAAATAATCTATAAAATTGGCAAAAATGTACGGAATAATAACCAAATGGACAACCCAAGGAAAAAAAAAAAGGTTAAACAACCCATTTTGAGTCTGGTGAGGGCATCTCTAGGACTATTCAACAATTTGTGAGAGAACAGAGTATTAAATTCACATGAACAAAATAAGTTCAATCTTATCTTTTACATTTATGGAGATATAAAATGTTCTGACATGTGGATTTATTATAAATAAAAAGAGGAGATATTGTTGTAATTCATTTCAAATTTTTTTTAGTTCAGGTCCCAAAGAAACACAACATTTGTCTTGAGCTTAAAAGGTTTGGGGACTGCTGTCATAGAAAACAGCTTTATCAGTTACTGAGGGAGAACTAAAAGCCCATAAACTTGACTCTCACCTGGGTCTGATAGTCTGTCTTCTAGCTCCAGTCTTGAAGTTACAGCCTCTGTTTTAGGTGCGTGGATGATGAGTACCACAGAGCCACAGCAGCACAACGCACAGCCAAGCTTCCCCAGGGTGTTCAGATGCTCCCCGAGGATCCATGAAGCCAACACAGCCCTGTATGACACAAACATCACACACACACACACACACACACAAAAAAAAAAAAACACATCACAAAATTTAAGTCTAGAGACATAATAATATAAAAGAAATCCCCTCACCTCACCTGACAACTTACCCAAATAAAACTCCTAGTGCTCCCAGTGGGGTGACTATCACTGCAGGGGCTGCATTGTACGCCAGGAAATTCCCAATCTGACCAATAATCACTTAATGAGATTCATAAACAGGTGTCAGTTCACTCACCAACAACTATTTATGTCAAATGTGAGATTGGTTTACAAGTAAAATGCCTCCAGAATAAAAGTAGTGCAACGTTATCAACTTTACAAGTAAAATGCCTCCAGAATAAAAGTACTGCAACATTATCAACTTTGAGTCAATAATAAAGATAAATTAAGTGAAAAATGCTGGTTGGCTATAGTTTCCATGATACAGTCTTGAGTCAAAATGTGAAAGTCTGAGAATTAATAAGAGAATGGGTTTTACTGGAAAGGAATGTTTGTCTCAGAGCTACAGATCTACTTCAAAACATTGTCTGTACTTTACAATACATTCACTTTTCAGGTTCTTTCTAGAGGAAGGTTTATTAATCTATTGTATAATATATATATATATATATATATATATATATATATATATATACAGGGTGGGGAAGCAAAATTTACAATGAACATTTAGTTGTTTTTTCTCAGCAGGCACTACGTCAATTGTTTTGAAACCAAACATATATTGATGTCATAATCATACCTAACACTATTATCCATACCTTTTCAGAAACTTTTACCCATATGAGTAATCAGGAAAGCAAACGTCAAAGAGTGTGTGATTTGCTGAATGCACTCGTCACACCAAAGGAGATTTCAAAAATAGTCGGAGTGTCCATAAAGACTGTTTATAATGTAAAGAAGAGAATGACTATGAGCAAAACTATTACGAGAAAGTCTGGAAGTGGAGGAAGCAAAAAAAATGTACCAAAGCTTTTATTAAAGCTCTCAAATCCAAAATCCTAAAGGATCCAACCAAATCCATGACAAAAATGGCAATTGAACTTGAGGTAGACAACAAGACCATTAGAAATGCAGTAAAATATGATTTGAAGTTAAAATCTTACACAAGAACACCAAAACACTTGTTGACAACAGCAACAAATCCAACTTGAGCAATTTTTGGGAATCATGTTTATGGCCGCCTTCTAGCCCAGATCTAAACCCTCTGGATTATGCTATTTGGGGCGTTTTAGAACATGCTACCAATAGAACATCACACAGCAATGTCGACTTTCTTAAAGATACTATTAAAGAAGAATGGGAGAAGTTGTCACCCAAATATTTGAGGAACACTTGCGCAAGTTTCAGGAAGCGTGTGAAGGCAGTTATTGAGAAAGAAGGAGGACACATAGAATAAAAACATTTTCTATTATGTAAATTTTCTTGTGGCAAATAAATTCTCATGACTTTCAATAAACTAATTGGTCATACACTGTCTTTCAATCCCTGCCTCAAAATATTGTACATTTTGCTTCCCCACCCTGTGTGTGTGTGTGTGTGTGTATATATATATATATATATATATATATATATATATATATATATATATATATATATATATATATATGTGTGTGTGTGTGTGTATATATATATATATGCGTGTGTGTGTGTGTGTGTGTAAAATGTGTGTATGTATACATTTGTGTATACATTTACAACATCTACTAGCCACAGCACTTTTGACATTTGTTTTCCAATTCATCCTACTAAAGTATGTAAGATTTAGTGCATTTAATCTTTGAGGGAGATAATTCATTAAAAAACAAAACAAAACTGTAGACCATTGTTGTTGCTTTGTTAGATGGTGTAAGGTGACATTTATATTTAACATTTAACTTTTAGATTTTGATTTTACAAATACAATGAGCTAAATATGTGGAAAGTTGGCTAAAACGATTAAAAAGATGGTCCAATTTTTAAGGAGGTCCATCAAATCAATTCATAGAGAAAATTATTTTCATTACAAACACATTTACTAATATTTTAGCACATTTAGTCTCCGAGGCAGATCATTTCTAAAGAAAAAAAGAAAAAAGAAAGAAAAAGTAGATCTATGTACTTTTTAAATGAATGAGATGTTAAACATGGCTGTAAAACCAGACTCCACCGGTAGATGGCGCCATACTCACTGGCCACTGTACCACTCCACCACACGGCATCTGCCAGGTACGAGCCTCCTGAGGGAAATACAAACAGTTCAGTCGGTTTAAAAACACTCAGTTTCATGATATGAGTTTTATGCTTTTTCTACTTCTCCTCCATAGGTATTTTTTTTGAGGAAGAGCAATTGCACTGTACTTATCTGGTGTTTAGTCTACCTCTGTCACGGGAGCGTAATATCCCCTTTTTCTGAAGCACAAATGTTGACCCATTGATAAAACTGGATACAACAGCTATCATTATTCCAGTAAATGGCGAAGAGACGCCGTTTAATTCCGAGTTTACAGTCATTATTGTAGCTGTAAATCATCTGGTCAGACTGTACAATGATTCGGTCCAATTTCTTCTTCTTTTGTGAGTGTTAACAGTAGTGCAGATCCTGAACGCAGCACTACTGCCACCTACTGGAGCAAAGGTAACATCACTAACAAACTGAGTGAACAGGCTGTCTCAGTAGCTCACAAAAGCATGTTTTCTATGTTTCATTGTTACCTCCGCCAAGGAGGTTATGTTTTTGCCAGGGTTTGTTTGTTTGTTTGTCTGTCTGTCTGTCTGTTTGTTTGTTTGTCTGTCCGTTAGTGTGCAACATAACTCAAAAAGTTATGGACAGATTTGGAAGAAATTTTCAGGGTTTGTTGGAAATGGGATGAGGAAGAAATGATTAAATTTTGGTGGTGATCGGGGGCGGGGGGCACTGATCAGCCTTGGCGGAGGTCTGCGCTCTCCGAGTGCTTCTAGTTTTAAATTTAAACAATTAAAACTTTTAATACACACTGTTAAGTGAAAACAGTACGTGTTTCCACTGTAAATTGCATTTCAGTTTGGACATTTTTTTTCTGACAATTGAGTTTCTGTTGCTTTTTAGTGTTAGTGTTTGTAAATCCTTATTGAATTCACACAGGGTTATATAATACACGGCCTGGTCAAAAAGAGAAGTCCCCACCTGGGTTTAACTAAACAAACAGGTGAGAACCATCTGCTCGGTAATTACTGTAGTGGTTAATACATTTATTTATCCATAACTGATGCAGTGAGTAGCTTCTCATTTTGATCTCAGTTTGATAGAGAACATAAAGATGTTTCAGTGGAAAAAAGTCATGTGGTCTAATGAGTCCATTAAATGCGCTAAATTTTCTATACTTTAATATGATGAATTGGAAAACAACAAAAATGCTGGTTAGTTGATGTTTTCAATGTATATGATAAAGTGTTTTTACACATAGGTTATATATTGGTTTATGTACATTTGTACAATAGATGTAGAAATCTTTCACTGGAAAGAACCTGAAAAGTGAATGTATTGTGAAGTGCAGACAATGTGTTGAGGTAGATCTGTAGCTCTGAGAAACATTCCTTTTCAGTAAAACTTATTTCCAGAATTTAACATTTTGACCCGAGCCTGTATCTTGGAAACTACTGCCAACCAGCATTTTTTACTTTTTCTTTAATAGTGACACAAACTTGGTAAAGTTTAACTACTCTTATTCTGGAGGTACTTCACTTGTAGACCAGTGCAATACACATCCATTTAATACAGCATACAGTACACACATCCATAGTCCATATAATTACACACCCATACTTTAACCAGGGCTGCCAACTTCTCAAAAATCCTTTGAGTGAGATCTGGTGGGTGTGACCAAAATTGTGACGCACATGCAGCCACACAAGACAGTGGCTTAGACATAACTCATTGGATTGGTGTCATGTTTCCCCCTGCATGTTTGTGGTGATGGGGCAGCATGCTGAAGATAGACAATATCTAAGCTACATTGGGTAAAGCACAAACATGGCAAAGGTTTGGATTCAGTAGATGTGATTTCCTACATTCTGGTTGGTTTTGAGGTGACCTCTGTACAACATCTAAATCCATTCAGATTCATAGCCTACTTTCTGACTTCACAAGTAAACATGGGCTGAACATTCAGCTCAGACTGACCGACAAAGCACCAAATTTGGGCTCAGCTCCACACCAGAAAACCACAGCTGAACCTAAATGACTGCTGATATACCATCAAAGCATAATTTACTGACCCATGGAGCAGATTTAAAGGTAGATTCATGGTTGAATATATTTTGATTAATATTACTGATTGAACCAAAATGCTGTTGTGAATAATTATTGCATTATTTTAGTCAAAAATGAAACAGTATTAGTCAGTGAAGAACATTCATTCTGCATTCAGGACCTTTTCCCTCCACAGGGTCCATCAGAAAATTGACATGAGGAAAAATATAAACACTAACACACAACAAATAAAGTTCCTAAACATTTAAGGCACAACAAATAACTTACAATATACTTTTCTCCACTACTATCTAGTATCCACTAATCCTAGATAGATAGATAGATAGATAGATAGATAGATAGATAGATAGATAGATAGATAGATAGATAGATAGATAGATAGATAGATAGATAGAAGGACGGACGGACGGACGGACGGACGGACGGACGGACGGACGGACAGACGGACAGACAGACAGACAGACAGACAGACAGACAGACAGACTGATTGATTTACTTTATTAATCCCCAAGGGGAAATTTAGAATATGGTCACCACTCCACATAAACAGTCACAACAACAGCAGCAATAAATAAATAAATACAGTGTAAATAGCTAAAAAATAAGTTAGATTAAAAAGAGAAGTAGAATTAAAAAGACAAAAACCCATCAATACATGTGTGTAAATTGGTGCAAAATACAGTTTGTCATATTTTCATGGTCATCAGATTTGACCCATTTGGACGTTCAGAGGCTCTGAAGTTAACATGGAAACACTGTCATCTTCTACAACATTGATTCATTAGTAAAACCCGTGGAGCTGGATCAATGACAGTGGATGGACACACTTGGTTTATGTTCACTTCATGATATATTGAAAAAAAAAGTCACTCTTTATTCAGTTTTCTCTGTTTTTGAAATAATAACCCTACACTTTAATCCAAGCTTTTATGAACATCTACATGATCAATAAATCAATTAGGAAAATACCGGATTTTCACTTAAACATACAAGATACAGAGCATAATAATAGACTAAATGGTGATAAATCACTTAAGAAAGGTTAAAAACAGAGAAAAACTCATACAAGAACTGCCATGAATTTATCACTGGGTCTTTATGGGTTACACAAATAATACATGAAAATAATAAATAAAAATAATCAAAAGTGTATCTCTTTGGCATTAAATATGAGCTTTTTTTTTTTTTTTTTTTTTAAATCTCTGCGTCGTTGAGGCTCTACAGTTATAATAATAATAATAATAATAATAATAATAATAATAATAATAATAATAATAATAATATATATTTTTTTATTTATCAGCACTTACAATAAAACTCAGATACTTAATAAGATTATTGAGAGCATTGTAAATTATGAGGAGGATCTTGAAGTGGATACACTGGTTAATTGGGAGCCAGTGAAGGTGTTGCAGGATGGGAGTAACTCGTCCCTTTGAGTAACTTGCACTTTGACTTCTAAAGAAGTCTCTTATGTAGACTTATCTTTTTTGGACATCCTGGCTGGGCCTAAATACCAAACACACACACACACACACACACACACACACGCACACACACACACACACACACACACACACACACACACACACACACACACACACACTGTGATAGAGTTAGCCTGCCGTGAGAGCCCTGCTTGACAGCGCGCGCCTTTAAACCTGGTGTCACGTGACTTTCCAGGAAGTGCCGGTCACAGAGCAGCAGGGGTTGAGTCCGTACATGTCTGAAGTGAAACAAGTTTTCTGTATATCAATCCTGTGTCTTCAAACATGTCAGACATTCTCACAAAAATAAAGAACAGTGTTGCCGCGAAAAAGAAGTCGACCCTGGCCCAGACCGACCTTCAGAAGTGGGGTTTGAGAGGTTCGACGTTATATGTTAGCTTAAAACTTTGTATCTCTTCATGTTAAGTTTTTAATTTATGTTAATGTCGGTGTTCACGTACTTGCATGTTTTCAGACACTGTATCTAATGGTCCAGTATTCATATGATAAGTTTAATATTATTTCTGCTTCAGCCATCTCGTTCGTCTGGTGCTGTGTATTACAGGGATCCAGCTGAGACCCTACCAGCTGGATGGGGTGCAGTGGCTCATTCAGTGTCTGGAAAACCAACAAGGATGCATCTTAGGAGATGAAATGGGGCTGGGAAAAACCTGCCAGGTGTGTGTGATCCATCAGCATTTACATCCAGTATAAAACATTTGTTGAACTCAGTGGTAGAAGAAGTATTCAGATCATAACATCAAGGCTTAAAAGGTGTCAAGGCTGCACATTGTCTGGTAAGAAGTCACAGTCTATGTTTTCTACAGACGATCTCTTTGTTGGTGTACATGTCTGGAGCTCTGGGAAAGAAGGGCCCGTATCTAGTCCTGAGTCCACTTTCTGTCATGGAGAACTGGAGAAATGAGTTAGAACGGTAAAAAATAAACCAATCTAACTATTTATTGAGTTTCATACAGTCTGTACTACAGCATATATTTAATCTGGTTGGAAACTCTAATTTGTGTGCTGCATGTTTACAGATTTGCCCCCTCCCTGACGGTTCTGTGCTATAAAGGAGACAAAGAAAGACGTGCAGAGATTCAGAGGGAAACAGACACACAGGACTTTAGTGTTTTGCTCACTACATATGAGGTTTGTGGCTGTTTTGTAAAAGAACGCTGGATAGAAGGTTCATTGTGATTGAAATTAATATGTTGTTGTTAACATCATTTTCAGCTTTGTCTCAAAGATGCATCGTTCTTGAAACGGTGAGTGTGTCACTAGAATTCTTACAAAGTTGCCAGGATTTCAGATGCATGAACTCTAGCATAGCTTTTGATTACTGTCATATATCAAGTCTCTTTTTTCATGTGTTTTTCAGGTGGAAGTGGAAGGTGCTGGTAGTAGACGAAGCTCACAGACTGAAGAATCAGAACTCACTACTTCACCAAACTCTGACACAGGTACTGACCTGCTTCAGATTGTTTTTTACTCCTTAATCTGCCACTACAGTTCTTTCCCTATTATGTTTTTGTTCTAGTTTTCAGTGGAGTTCAGAGTCCTGCTGACAGGGACGCCCATCCAGAACAACCTACAGGAACTCTACTCCCTGCTGAACTTTATTCAGCCCAGCATCTTCTCAGCAGATGATGTTGACAGCTTTATCAACTCTTACTCCAAAGTGCAGAAGCAACCTGCACTTGGTAAGACACACATTATTATTATTATTATTATTATTATTATTATTATTATTATTATGTCCTAATTGTGCAGTGGAAAAGCATAACCATTTCTGATTAAAGAATATATTTACAGACACACTGTGTGACTCAGTAAAAATAAATTTAAAAAAAGGAAAATCAGTTGCTGTAGAGTAGATATTGTATTTTCAGATGGTTTGTACGTGATTAATAGACATAAATGATCCAATAAGCAAATAACCTTTCCAAAAGACTTTATAGTTAGTAGTTTATAGTTTATGTATGTTTTACAGGTTCCTGTTCAACATTAGTGTTTTAGATTCATGTACATTTTTAATAATAGCTTTGACTGTATAAGAAGTTAGACATGCATGGGCTCATGCATTAGGATGTGCTAACCTAATGGTACAGTATGTGATAAAAAAAAAAAAGATCTGTAATCATGTATTTATTTTTATTTATTAGGATAAACCCCTTGAGATGTCCCTTCTCACTGTCAACATATACCACACAAAAACAACAGTGGAGTGACAAACTAATAAACACATAAACAAATCACAAAAAGAAATGGGAAAAATTAAATAAATACAAAAACATGCATATCTATATTAATAACAATGAAAAATGACAAAAATAATGACAAACAAAATAAAAATAACCAATACTATGACCAAAGTGGCCATCAATAAATGTATATAGAGTTTGATCTGATCACCAACTACATGTGAGTTTAAGCAAAAGAAATGTACACAGTAACAAGCTCATAAACAGCAAGAACATTCCACCTTAAAGTAAGAAGACAAAGCATGTTTAAATACAGTAATCAATGCAATGGATGTCAAATGAGCAGGTACATTATTCCAGTCTGCTGAAGCCAATGAATATGTCTCTTCACATTTAGCAATGGCCATCTAAGAGGATAATACTTTGTACAATAATGAGTAATTGACATAAAGGTTTTCTTGTCTGTAGATAGATGCCAACGTCACAGTATCATCCACTTGGCTCTAGCGCATGGCACGTATGAAACAAATATTGACTTTTGAAACTAAGTTTAATGAGAACTGGCTTGATATGGCTGATTACAACAGCATACAACAGAATTAATAATAAACATAATGGAACAAGAAGGAGTCAATGAATCTAGACAAAGAAACATCAACATATTGGAGTCTTTATGAATATGAATAAAAAGTCCTTTCTTCTGTTTGCAGCTGCTGAACTGCAAAGCATCCTGGAGCCTTTTCTGCTTCGTAGAGTCAAGTCAGAAGTGGCTGTTGATTTGCCCAAGAAGACGGAGCTGGTGGTTTATCATGGAATGTCAGCTCTGCAGAAGAAATACTACAAAGCCATTCTGATGAAGGACCTGGGTGAGACCTCTGCACTGAGATGTGACACTGAAAGTAGACACAGAAAGATGACTAATGTTATAGTTCTGCATTTTATTTCTTTCAATGTTTGTTTTGTTTGGACTATTTGTTAATTTCAGTTTAGTTTTTAGTTATAGTGGATAGTGGGTATAGAGGGTTGAAAGTATTTTTTTCTTTTGGAATGTTTTTTTCAGAGTTCATCTTAATCTTTTTCGTATAATGTGGTATTAGTTGAGGGATTAAAAAAAAAGTTAGAAAAACTGTGGTGTAATAAGAACTCAACAAAATATCCTACCATTTAAAACTATATTCATTTAGAACAGATGGACAACAATCCATAGAAGACAATTGGACAACTATTAACCAGAAACATTCAGCTGGAATCCACTCAGTATATTAGCTGTATATGTGAAACAAGGACAAACACTAAAAATCTTTTTATATAGTTTTTATTTATTTTGGCTTTGTAAAGGCACAATACAGTTAATTTTTTTGTAAAGTCCATTTTTTATTATTATTTCAGTTGACAAAAAATGTTTTTTGACAAAAATGTTTTCATTAATATAAATTTTGCTGAAGACACGTATAACATTAAGTGCCTCTTCAAGAAAATTTGACTCATAATATCTGCTTTCAGATGCTTTTGGAAATGAACAGGGCAGTAAGACGCGGCTGCTAAACATCTTGATCCAGCTGCGAAAGTGTGTTAACCACCCATACCTGTTTGACGGTGAGATGAGCTATTTAGTCCTAAAACAACACAAGGACAAATGTGAGTTGAATATAAAAGTCACATAAAATGCTTCCCATTAGGAGTGGAACCAGAGCCCTTTGAGATGGGTGAGCATCTTGTTGAAGCCAGCGGGAAGCTGAGCCTTTTGGACAACATGTTGACATACCTGCACAAAGGGTAGGTCACTACCTGTGCCCTCAATGCACCTCCTGGCACTTTGAGGTTCTGCTGCTTATTAAAACCTGTCTCATGTTGTCATTCTTTTCCTGTGTGCAACTGAAGGGGCCATCGAGTCCTACTGTTCTCACAGATGACCAGGGTGCTGGACATTCTTCAGGATTACATGGAATACAGAGGTGAGTAGTGGCAGCGTGAGGGTCAAGACTGAAATTTAACTCGACCATTAATTGTCATGATAGTAATTGTGATTTTTTAACAAGTGTTGTCTGTCCTATTAACTGTCCTACTAACACTGCACTGCAAGTCTAATAGTTTAATTAAGCACATAACTCTTAGTTATACAGAAGAAACACCATTTTTTTATATTTTGGAAATTATAGAATTATATTTGTGTTTGCAGTATTGAAATATCATTAAATTACAAAGTTCAACCTAAATAAACCAAATGTGGTGGACAAAAGAGGCCATGAATAAGAAAGGCCTTGAAAAGAATGTGTTAGTCTCACTTTATAATCAGTGATTCCAGATGATCATTAGTCTCATAAATGATCAGATTTGATTCTCGAACAAATACTTGCTGCAAAGGTGTTATTGTCATGCTGTTTATAGTACGTCACTGTTTGTAACAAATTAGAATCTAAAAACATAACCAGCTACTCACTATTTAGTGACATTTTAGGAACACGTTTAACTTGTGTTACCTTAACCTTTTATTTCTGCTCCTCCCAACCATATCCTAAAGTAAATACTATTGTCAAACTGTGGAACAACATGTTCAGCTCCAAAAATGTATTAGTTTGAGGTATTTTATTGGGTTACCTTTTGAAATGAATAAATGAATGAATGTATGTTTCATCTCACTGTATGTTTTAAGCTTTTATTTGCAAAGGTGAAAATGGAGGAAACACATAAGTGACATGACCTTCCGGTTCAGAGTTTCTGTGTTATTGTTTTATGACTGTCATAAATAAAGGCAGACTTTATAACCTTTATCTATTTTAGCAATAAGCTGGTTAATCATCACAGAACATGTAACACTAGCAGCAGCGTTATCTGATGAGTCCCTGGGAAATTGACGAAACATTCCTGATTTAGTGTAATTCAGATCACTGCTTCAGTGTAACACTTGGTGTGTGACAAACATGCATCAAGTTCAAAGCTTGTTTTATTTTACATAATAGTTAGAGCTGGCACCAAATTTGGTAGAGGCTCCCACCTTATAATTTGGGCTTTTCAGGAAAAAATGTTGCCAGGCCCAAAACTGAAATGTCAGATCAAGCTGCAAAGTCTAAATAAACCGCTGTGGTGCTCCTTCACCTCTGAACTCGCAGCAGAAGAAGAATGAGTCGCGGCAGGAAGATGTCATTAATTCTAGTCAAACGATGATAAATGATGTGAAAATAATTTTAATATATCTATTTTTTTTATTTTTATCACACTGTATTTACATAGGTGAGCAGAGACAAATGCAATTATATGAAATAATCTCAAGTATCTCATTTAATTGTGATCTATGTATAATATTGGCAGGTTCCTTTGCCATAAAAAGGAAAATAAATAAAAAAGAAACATACTGCACATTTCAAATTCCCAACTCTACAAAGACAAGATATTTACACTTCATTTACTTATTTTGCTCACACCTCAGTACAAGTATGACCTGTTACCTGTGTTTTGGCATCGAGCATTCAGTAATTTACACAAGTGCAGATTACATTTATTTATTAAGTATCACTAAGCATTTCTTATCCAGTGTTTCTAGTTACAAGGACTGATCACAACTATAGAGTTTTATCTCTAAGTCCATTTTTATACAGTATTGCTTGTTAGCCATCTTTCATGCACTAGATGGCCACAGAGAAACACTTGCGTTAAAAACATCAATTTTCATTGTAATTTTCATTGTTTGTAGATATTCTTACAGATTTTTCAAAGCTCTAAAAGCTATTTAAGTTGAAGTTTTGTATGTATGCGACATTTCACCCTGGACCAGTATCCATTATTTTATTTTTCATTGAATCTGAACCATATTTTGCTTTGACCTCATGGTTTGCAGTCACATAACCTGTACAGAATGCAGTTTTGTGCTCCCACAGTTTTAAAGAAAGTAATGCTGAGAGACATTGTTTTGGTTACACGCTTGATACATAACATCAAATAGTTTATTAATGAAAAAGATTTTTTATATTGAAGACTGAAACTCACAAACTGTGATGTGCCTTATGACCATTCTATGACAATGAAATGAGTTTCACCCAGATGTCCCTTTATTGCCATCTAGTGTATGATTTTAATAGTAAAGTGGAATCATACAAAATGCTGTATGAACCTTCATAGTGTATTGTATGTAATGAGGCTCATAAAGATATGACTATATTATATATTATATTGACTATTGTCTAGTACATATTGTACAAATTACTGTTAAAATTGTGTTTAATAGAGTGTTTTAATATGTCTTTAGATAGATAGATAGATACTTTATTGATCTTGAATGAATCCTTCAATGAATTCAATGTTGTTAGCTTCTCATACATTCCCGTTGCACTGTTTTCTCATATGATCTATAGTCAGTACATTTGCCCGTAGATGCTCGGCATCCTTGCACTTCAATGGGACTGAGTGGAACAGTTTTTTTCTTTGCCTCAAAACTGGACAGTAATTGGATAAATGCCACCATGTTGTCCCGCCCCCGGACGTTCGGCATCTCTGGGGGTGAATGGAGCTGTGGGTGGAGCTCGGCCTGGCTGGACGCCAGGCTTCCACGTGCTGATTGGAGGATCAGTCGAAAGGCTGAATCCCATTTGATTGACAGCTATTTTGAGATCTACTCCTTCAATTGACAGAGTTCAGTTTAATACTGTCACGCATTCTGCTTGTGAAATCGAGAGAGAAACCACTACGAAATTACTTGTTCATTTCTTGCACTGTGAATAAAACACACTCATTGTACTTCCTTGTTTCAATTTAACATAATTTCAACGTTTTCTTGTTTAGTTGGTACGATAAGGTCACTGACCATATTCTTAAAAAGGAACGGAGGGCCGAATTTATGTTTAAATAACTTGACTGTTTTTTTTATGTAAGCCGACAATGAGCTTCCCCTCTCTGAAAAACGAGCAGCCGCCACTGATATATATGTATATGTATATATGTATATGTGTGTGTGTGTGTGTGTATGTATATATATATATATATATATATATATATATATATATATATATATGTGTGTGTGTATATATGTGTGTGTGTGTGTGTATGTATATATATATATATGTATATGTATATATATATATATATATATATATATATGTATATATATGTGTGTGTATGTATATATATATATGTGTGTGTGTATATATATATATATATATATATGTGTATATATATGTGTGTGTATATATATATATATATATATATATATATATATATATATATATATATATATATATATATATATATATATATATATGTATATGTATATATGTATATTAGTATTGATAATTTCTTGTCTGCTACTTTTATTATACTTGCACGGACTAACTGTAACACACAATAATTTCCCCTGGGATTAATGAAGTATTCTGATTCTGATGTACTTCTGATTGAGACTAGACTCATGGGAAAAGAAAAGGGAATGGTTCACCAGTTTGTTGGAGCCAACCCTCGGCTCCATGGTGCAAATAAATGAATATGTATTTTTCAGTTCTTCTTGACTTGATAATTTATGATTTGTTGCTGTTTTTACAATTTTATAGAATATTATGCTTTAGGTCCAGATGGACTGGGTCTGACTGACAGCTTCCTCCTGCAGAACAGCTGTCTGTGCCATGTAACACAGCTGGATGCTTCTGTTTTAATGCATCTTTTATGACGACTTAAGAACATGATCATAATCTTGCTGAATTTAACATGCATCATGCTGATTTGAGCTTTTCTGCTCAGGTTATAGCTATGAACGACTGGATGGATCTGTCCGAGGCGAAGAAAGAAATTTAGCAGTGAAGAACTTCAGCACCCAAGATATCTTTGTCTTTCTGCTCAGCACCAAAGCAGGTGAATAAAGTCTAAGGGAAGTTAAAGTGAAATTCACCAGCAGTGGATGCAGTCAGGATGATGGAAACATTTATTTGGTAGAAAAAAAAAAAAATGTTGAAAAATTGTAGCATAAGACACTGATATGATAGTTAGTGTAAATTGCTCAAGAGCTGTTTTGAGTATGCTTTTAGAATTGATCTAAATGGTGAACATGTCTTCTACACTACACAGTAGTCTAGATAAGAGAACTCAACATTATTAAGTTACAGTTGGCCTGAATTGCACTTGTGGCTTTCCTGTATATCTGAATGTAAAGTTGCATTCACAGAAGAGATGAGGGAGGAAAGGGTGATGATCACACAGAGATAAGAGCTGCAGCACAATAACACACTGATGTGAACAAGATTATGTGAGAGAAGTTAGAGGAATTGTAGGTCATGTTGCTGTTCATCACTGTTTGTGCTTATTTCTACTTTTTACCTGGAATAGGAATAATTTCTTAATTGTGTTAATGTGTTATTTGAGCTGCTTTGAGGCTTCATCATAAGCTGTCATTCCAGGTGGCGTGGGTATGAACCTCACAGCTGCTGACACTGTCATTTTTATGGATAGTGACTTCAACCCTCAAAATGACTTGCAGGCTGCTGCACGTAGCCATCGCATTGGTCAGAACAGGTGACAGTCATTACACTTTCCCCCTAAAAGGCTAAATGATGAGTTTTGCTTGGTTTATCTTTCTGAAGGACTGTTCTTTATTGTTTATTGTTCATTCGCATGTATACAAGACAATAAAACATAATAATAAAAACAGTAAAAGACATGCCGGAGAAGCCAAAAAAACAAAATGGTTTGTCGTGGGCCTCCCCAAAGACTTGAAATAAAAAAGTATTAGCAGTGTCTAATAATGATAATGATATGTTCTTATAAAATCTTCACAGGCCTGTGAAAGTGATCCGCCTTCTGGCAAGAGACACAGTGGAGGAGATCATGTACTCTCGAGCTTTGTCCAAGCTGGATCTCACTAATACAGTTATTGAAGAAGGACGCTTCTCTTTGCTGGATCAAGTTCAGTCTGCTGCTGCAGGACTGCAGGTTTGTTCACCTTGACATCTCCACACCACCTTATCAATATCCTGTAAATACTGCAGTTCACAGTTCATGTATCTACACACATTTCTTTGTTACAACCCCTGAAGTCACTCTAACTTCCTGCCCCCATCCCAACAGCTAAGTGAGATCTTGAAGTTTGGAGTAGATAAGCTTTTGTCATCAGATGAAAGCTCTGTACAAGATGTGAAACTGGAGAATATTCTCGGTCCATCACGAGATGGTCTATGGGTGGATGATGAACACAACACCATTGCTGAAGGCAATGAAGAAGATGAAGAGGCAAGCTCTGAATCGGACGGCCAGAGTATGTTTTATTATCAAATTACACCGTTCTAAGGACAACATTAGTATGTTGTTTGTTTGTTTTTTTTTCATTTTACTTTTGGTTCTAACTTTCCAAACATGTAGTCACCACTTAAGAATGTACACCACAGATTTAATCTATGAGGTCATATTAATTTATCCAAGTATTTGTCAAATTTACTACATCTGAACACATTGCACTGATGATTAAATGCTGTCCTGTCTTTTAGACCATATATACTTCTTTGAGGGGAAAGACTACAGTAAGGACCCGAGCTCTGCAGACCAGAAGAGCTTTGAGCTTCTGCTGGAGGAGCAGCTGGAGGAGTTGCAGAAAGCTAAAGGAGAGGGACGAGCTCTGAGGCACAAAGCCGCCGTAAGATTCGGTCTCTTTCACTTCTAACTAGTAAGAGCATGTTGTGAATATTTTCTCATCAGCCATGATTCAGTGCACTTAGCTAAAGGCACCCTGCCTCCCAGTAAAATAACTGTCTTTTGATTTTCTCTTCAGATATTTGTACGCAAAACTAGACCCAGCGGCCTTTTTTTATGACATGAGGCTTGATGTGAAAATGGGTCATGTTAACACCTGTTTGGCCTCTTAGGTGCTAACAAAAACAAGATTATCATTTGTTACCTTGAAGTTTTAATCTAGTGAGAATCTCAGACTTGTTACAACTGAGCCAAGATTTAATGAAGTTAAAGTGAGAGGTGGAGTTTAGTTTAGAGAACAGTCTTACTAAGTTATAGAGACTCCAGGAGGGAACTAGTAAGAGAGTGACGAATAAGATGATGTAGGAAATGTTTACTATGTCCTTCAGAATATAGTGAATTTTTGGTATTTACAATTTTCTTTTTGGGTATTGTGGCTGCTCCATGCTGTGTTTCCAGCATAATTGAAACATAAAATAGTTCATCAACAAGCAAACCAGCCCTCCAGAATGTGCAGCTGTATCTTAAGTATGTTTTGAAAAGGAAGTTCTGTAGGCATTATGTGTAAATGCAACAGACACAAAACTGCATCAAACAGCCTCAGAACTTTCAGTTCAGATTTGGCTTGAATATTGAATAATGTAAAAGGCAATTTGGCTGTCAATATTTTAGCTATATACAAAAACTACTGGACAAAGACATATGCTTTAATGTGTGGAATCAACCGAAGTGCTGTGACTTCCAACCACAGGACAAGATGTGTGATCCTCTTTAACACAAAAATGTATTTTTAAATTAAACTAATACAAAAAAGGAAGTGACTTCAGCAGTGGTCTAGTGGTCCCTGGAAAAGTCGGTACACTCTAAATTTTTTAAAACCTTTTTTTTTTTTTTTTTTTTTTTTTAAGTAGTCCAGAAAAACGCTGTTTTAGAATCAGTGACATATAAGACTACTCTATTTAGTTTACCCAAAAATCCATCAGTAGTATTTGCTCACCATTATAGAATTATCATGACTTGATCAGGAGCAGTTTGTAGGTATTACTGGTCACACAAGCAGCTGCATGAATGTAAATGTATTCAACATGAGGCAAACATAGGATACTTGATTACATGACTTGGACTAAAAACCAGCATTAACCCTGATTTGATTAAACTAACAGAGTTTTAGTTATTATAGTGCACAGTATTTCAATATACAAATGACTCTGATTTGTACATGAAATAATTGGGAATGCATACATATTTGCAATTAAGATGTAATTTAACTGATGGTAGTGGCTCGTACACATCTGTTGTGTTGTATTCAGAAATGTATATGATTGAAACTGTTCTTATTTAAAGATACTGTGATAATAATATAATGATGATAATTTTTTCACAAAAGGGAGAAGAAAATCTGTTTATGAAATAGAAACAAAATAAAGTATCAGTGGTATCAGCAGTGGCTTTCTTTGAACTTGTACTTAAATCTTTTCACTTTCAGGTTTCGTTGTCGATGTCACTTGGGATTCCCACCCGGAAGAGGAAACCTCTTACTGAGGCTGAGCTGGAGCTCAGACGCCAGCGGAGGGAGCAGGCTGCAGCGAAGAGAGCCAAACTTCAAGAGGACATGAAGAAGAAACAGCAGGAGCAGAAATATAAGAAAAAGTAAAGATTTGTCTGACACATATGTTCTCTTTTTCAGACCACGTTTGACACAGTTATTAATCAGTTTGTATTTGTCACACAGAATGGCATGGTGGGAATCATGTGGGTACAGATCACTGTGCTTACAGTCTGTAGACAGTGAGGAAGAGGAGGAAGAGGAGGATGAGAGCAGCGTATGCTCCACAGACTCTGACAGCACAGATATCCACTACGTTCTGGGGGATGTGACTCATCCTCATGCTGCTCAGGGAAATGCTATCATTGTCCACTGTGTTGGTATGGACTCTAGATCAGCAAACCCTTTTTTTTTTTTTTTTTTACAGCATTTTCTTGAAACAGGAAGACATATTTAAAAGGTTTATTTGATAACAATGTTCTTTCACGTAGATGACTCAGGCCGGTGGGGCAGAGGAGGGCTGTTTACTGCTCTGGAGGTGAGATCAGATGAACCCAGGAAGAAGTATGAGTTGGCTGGTAAAATGAAAGGTAAGGTCGGCCATGATTACATGTATTTTTATTACTAATTCTTTGAGATATTATTGTAGTTGGATCCATAACTTACTGTTTTAAAGTGCTCATCACTGGTTTCAGACTTGGACCTTGGAAACGTGCTGCTTTTCCCCATCGATGACAAACAGTCCAGACTGGACGGCCAGGATCAGGTTGGCTCCATCAAAATTCAGAGAAATTAAAGCTCAGCATCCAGGAAATGCACGATCAATTCACGATGCATGCTTTTTCGTAGTATTGATCAAAAGCGTGTTATACCGATCTTGGGTTCATGTGCGGTGACAGAACTGAGAACTCATAGCAGAAAGGAAAAAATAAATTGGTGATTATGGTGAGATTATACCTAAAACTGTTTCCATCTACTTCCTCTTGCCTCAGTTGGCCCTCATAGTGGCACAACAAAGAGATAAAGCAAACAACTTATCTGGGATCTTTCTGACTGCGTTGGATGAAGGGCTAAAGAAGATTTATGCTGCAGCCAGAAGAAATAAGGGTACTGACATGCACCTCAGTCATCTTTACCATCTACTTTTCTCATTGCTTAGACACTATCTGAATCTATAGGCATGTTTTGCACACTAACTACAAACTAAAAACCAAACTTGTGCAAAAGCAAGCAATTCCTGTGAAGCTTGTATAGTAAACATTGTGTTTTTGCACCAGTACTGTACATACTAACCATGATTTAAGTAAGCCCCAAAAACACACTCAAAAGCACTTGTAGTCTTTGGTATTTTTCTGTGAGCAGGACAATTTGAAATAAAGTACACACATGCACACAGGTATCAAAATGTGTAAAGTGTAGAATATATAAACACAGTACACTATTAATGCAAGTAATCAGGGTTTTTTAAGTTTTGAAAACAAAAACTTATGTGATTGAATAGAAAATCTGCAAAACTTAGGCTATATCTGCTCATCAGTCTTCATCCACATGCATTCAGTGTCACAGCTTTACTTGAGGTTTGTTGTTAAGTGAAGAGCCGAGAACATGGCCTACGTTTGAGGTAAATAAATGCACCAGCTGCAAGTGTAAATGGTTTCAGTTTCAGTGTGATTAGTGTTTAAGTGTTTATAAAATCTGTAAGTAGTGATGAAGCTATTTTTATTTCTGTAAGTTAAGGATTTGAGAGGGATTTATTTAAAATAATGTAAAAACAAGTTCAAGCCTTTTTATATGAAGCCAGCTCTTAAGCGATCATCTCACATTTTGATTATAATAAATTCTTTGTGAGGGTGGAAACATAGGAGGGCCATGTAGCTCCTTAAAATACATGATGAAAGCAGCAAGTCTGATAATTGTTAGACTTGACTGACAAGATATGCAGGATGCGCTGTGTGTTGTGTAGGTGGTGTCACCTGTGCAAAACAAATTCTTGCGATCACATTTACTGCAGAACAACACGTGAAGAGTGTCTGATTTACCTCAAGTTTGAGGTTAGGAAAATTACAGATTCGTGCCTCTTGGTCACCTTACATATGATGTTTACATTTGAGGTGAAAGTAAATCTTTCATGCAGACTTCTCTGACAGTTGACCTACCTTCAGTTCAGCCTGAGTGTAAACATAGCAAATGAAGGAGGTTATAGATATTCTTCTCTTGTTCTTGTGCTTCATATTTGCATTTTTATCTTTTATCTTTTTTTCTCTCTCCCACAAAGCAAGTGTTCATCTCCCACGCATCGGCCACTCCACCAAAGGTTTCAACTGGTACGGCACAGAGAGACTCATCAGGAAACATCTGGCTTCCAGAGGTGTCCCCACCTTCATGTATCCTCATCATTTCTCAACATACAAGCAAATCTACAGTGTGGTATTTCTAAGAATCTTTTGCTCTGAACAGAAGATGTAGTTGTTTACCATCCTTAAACCAAACGACAGATACTATCACAGCAGGACTACCAGGAAGGCAGCTGTGCCTCAGACGTCTCCTCCTGCCGCCTCAGTGTCAACATCCCCCCCTGAACCGCAGAACAGAGACGAGCTGAGTGATGCAGAAGAAGCAGAAACCCCCGGACCCTCTGCACTTCCCCAGAGCCACAAAGCTCCCCCAGAGCTGCCCAGCTTCATGAAGGGAGTCCACGTGTTCTTCTACAACCTGCCTGCATCAGACAGGAAGAAGCTGGCACGCTACCTCATCACATATCCTTTAATTCTTACAATCAGCGTCTGCAGGTCACGTGACTCTTAAATCATACATACAGTAATAATGATAGGCCTATCTCTGACAAATAAAAAATAATTTTCTCCTAATTCCTTTTGGAGCCACAAAGAGTAAGCGATCATTCATATGGTCAAAATCATGCATGTTTTACAATAATATTAACCCATAAAGACCCAAACATCCATCACCGAATACCTGTTGATCCACTAATCCTATCAATCCATGTAAATAATTGGTGTGAAATACAGTTTGTCATCTTTTCATGGTCATCAGATATGATCCATTTGGACGTTCAGAGGCTCCGTAGTTACCGTGGATACACCGTCATCTTCTGCAACATTGATTCACCAGTAAAACCCATTTGGTTGGATCAGTGACAGTGGATGGAGACACTGGGTTTATGTTCAGTTATTGAGAGACTGAACTGAAAAAGTCACTTTTTTTTTTTTTGCAGTTTTCTCGGTTTTTGATATAATAACCCTTAACTTTATTTTGAAGTTTTATGTACATCTACATGATGTGTGAATTCAGTATAGGAAAATATATGATTTATACTGATAAATTAGAAAATACAGAGGATAATATTGTAAATAAATGGCGATAAATCACTTAAGAAAGGTTAAATATAGAGAAAATTTCACTTGGGAACTGACATAAAAGTAGCACTGGGTCTTTATGGGTTAAAGAAATCAGCACGTATACTGTATTGTTTACAAGCCTTTTACGGGATAGTTAACAATTGTACAATTTGGGATTTGATAAAGAAATGCAGATATACAGACACTAAACCCAAGGGTATTTATTGAACATGATTTTTGCTATTTCCTTCCATTAAAGCTGGATCAGGGGTAAGAGCACAAAACATGAGCATGATCAACCATTATTTTTCTGCCTAGTAAGAATTTTGTCACATTTTCTTCTTTAGCTTCTTTAGTCATGGCTCAGTGATAAACTGATTATATTTTGGTGGCCAAAAGTCAAAGGTCGAACTCTATGTGGCCGCACAAACATGAGATAAATTCACAAACAGATTAAGATCAAGCATCGCATCTACTTGATGTTAATGTATATTTCCACTGACCAACATGTAGTTTAACTAGATTAACTTTTAACTATATTCCTTGATAAACTCTACATCTACACATGGTAGCATACAGTACTGCTTCAGGCCACCACTCGGTTTTATGTTATGTTTAAGCTATAACATATGATGATGAGGATACAACTGGAATATATTCAGGAAAAATGTGTAGGGAACAAAATCAGTTTCTACAGATCAGAGTATATAGTGAACTCTTTGGACAACATGAGATTTACAGCATTAATCTTCAGCTGTTCCATTCAAAACGTCAGATGTTTCATGTTTAAGAGACTTTTTATGATGTCAAAGGAGATTACACCAAGTACTGACTTTTGCCTTTAGAAGCCTGTATTTGTGTGTGTTGTGTACGTATTTGTGCACATATCTGCTGTATTTTCTTGTTGCTTAATGAAGTAACTGGTAAATAAGTATGCACACTATTTACAACCTCCAAAAACAGCCAAATTAATGGTGGCCTAAGGCTTTTGTACTGTTATCTGTATTACTGTTTTGTGACATTTAAATGACCCAGCTCCTTAGCTTCAGTGCACTTATGATGGAGATGAGGAGGAGATCATGAGTTCAGAGGTCACCCACATAGTTGCAGAGGTGGAGAACAGCGTTCACTCGCGGGTTTGTATCATCCTGTGGTTCACCGAAACTCATCTGACCTACGGCTGTGCTTCCCCTGATATTCATCGCTCACTGACATTTTTTTAATATGGAAATATAGATTAAGACTGCTTCAGATGTTCAAGCTGCTAGTTATCAAAGCAGAAGCAGTTTGTAAAACAAAAAAAAACAAACAACAAAAAAAAAGACAGCAGTAGTGATCATTTTTGTTTGATGTGAAACAGGAGCTGCAGGATCTGGTGGACCAGTACCCTCAGGCTGTACCCGTCCACAAGGCCTGGATGGAGTCCTGCTTCTCTAAACAAAGAAGAGTCGACACTGTGCAGTTCCTCCACCTGCTCAGACAACACTAATTCATTTTTACTGCATTTTATTTGTAAACTTTATACTTTTAAGCTTGAATGAATCTGACTGATTGTGGAAAAATACCAAAAAAGGTAATTTATGGAAATGTGTGTGCTGCTTTATTGGGGTTTGTGTTGACGCATTATGAACTACACTTTCCTCAGTCATGTAGTAACACAGTCAGGGTTTGTGTAATAAATTCATCGTGTCATAAATCTGCAGTGTATCGCGTGTCAGCCTCCTGTTACACACACACAGACACACGGTGGATTAAAGGTGGAGCATCAGCCGGGGCGGTGCTGATCTGCGCCAAACTACAAGAACTAACTAACCTTCGTCGACTTTATTTTTCCATCTGTGCTGAAAAGACGACAAAAAGGACACTTCCACAATTTTGCGAGACTAAAACCCGTTGTGTGTTGTATTTTACATTAAAGGCGCGGGGGCTTCACGGACCTGTAGGAGATTTGACAACTTGACGCAGCGACGGTGAGTTGCGTAAAGTTATTAAATGAGACTCAACATAATTAAATTGTTCTATCGGCGGCATTTTGAAGACTTAATGTTCTAGGTAAATATTAGTGCTCATAAATAGTAGGAGGAAGTTAATTTAAAAGTTTATTCAATTTCATTACTAATTAAAAACCTGACAACAGGTTGTAAAGTGGTGAATTACTGGATACACTGATGTAAATTGTCCAGATATTGACAGGAAGTGTCGTTTTTATGTCAAAGTGCAGAATGTCTGCGAATAATAAGAAGT
Organism: Sphaeramia orbicularis; assembly: GCF_902148855.1. Taxonomy (NCBI): domain Eukaryota; kingdom Metazoa; phylum Chordata; class Actinopteri; order Kurtiformes; family Apogonidae; genus Sphaeramia; species Sphaeramia orbicularis. Next base: position 34,870,760 of record NC_043960.1, read on the forward strand.
CGGAGCTACATGTGGGTCAAACAGTGGAAAGTGTGAACAGCAGTTTGTATGTGACCACAGAGCCGCTTCTAATGAATGTGTATTTACATTTACAGGAACAAGCAGACGTGTGTTTGGAGATAAAACCACTTAAAGTGAAACAGATTTGAACCCAACTAATTCCATGTCTAGTGCTAGACTGGTGGAGAAAGTGTTGGTTAAAAGACACATTTCCGCATCCTTTTATTTTCTAATTACTAAACTCCAAACAGCTCAGGTTGTATACATGTGTGTATAATCTGTGTCATTTAATTTCAGTCATTGCTGTATGTTATCGTTTATCAGACATGTAATTACTCAGAAATCCAGAGGTACCTTTAATCTGCTGGAAGTTTTGTGGTTGCATTTTTCATCAGTCTTGTTTCTGCTGGTGATAAACATCATGTTCTTATTCCCACATGAGTTGTGAGTTTGTCTCCATAGTATTAGCCACCAAACGTTGACAGAAAGTCCCCTGTGTGGGAGACACTGTCATGTACGACATGAGCCTCATGCAAATGAAGAGGATACCAGAGAGAATGGAAATGGCTGAGCTCATGAAAAAGAAACATGTATCTATGAACTTCACTGAATCTTTACAGTGACGCTTGTGGATTTGGACAGACTTTTAGATGCAGCTGAAACCAGACACACATGGATGTCAGGAGGAAGAGGCCCAGTGATGCTGCCCACTTCCATCTGTCCCTCCTCTGCACTGTTTAGGTGAGTCCAGTAACAAGGTGTCAGCACAAAAAAAGCAGAACACTGCTTAAAATGACATGTTTGGTTGAAGTTGATGAACTAATGTAATAATTTTTAAATTACATGAATGTAGTTACAAACAGCCACATGGGATGAGGTGATCATTAATGTGTGGAAGTTTGTGAATGACTACAGTTTCATTTCAAGTGTCATATCTTGTTTGTCTTGATCCACATTCTTCTGTCTTAATGAAAAGACTTAATTCAGTATGTTTTCAATATGTTGACAGTCACACAAGTCATTGGGGCGGGTATCAAAACAACCATCATAACACCCCTGAGGAGGATGATGAAACCATGAGCACACAGGAGCCACATGCCAGTGTTGTCCACAAGCAGGACTTCAGCCCAAACCCTGGGGGGTATGGGTCCCTTCCGGACGCCATCACCTCTCCAGATGACTCTCTGTTCAGCAGACTGAGGTTAGACACAGAGCAGGAGCCCAAGTACAGGCAGGCTGTCCCCCGCCACCCTGGCCCCAGCTACTGCTCCTACCAGCCCCCTGTGTACGGCCAGCCCACCCCCTTCCCCAGCCAGGCCGACGGCCCCTGGCCCCACCCCAGCTATGCCAGCAGCTGGTCCCCCGGTTACCCCAACAGCCTCCCGTCATGTCCAAGTCCCAAAGATTTCTCCAGCTGTTCTGGGGAGAGCTGCCAGTCCAGGTACAAGTTCCTGTCCCTTCCCAGTGGACACAGCACCAGTATGAGCCTCCTGGAGCAGCCCCTGTCCCTGCGCTCCAACCCCCCCTCTGCTGACTTCTGTCACCATACTCTGTCTCCATACTCATGCTCACCGCAGGGGGCTCCCTGCTGTGCCCAGTGCCCCGCAGAGGCCTTTAACAGGGCACCTAACAAACCCCTCTGGCCTCAGTACCACCCAGGACCCGGGCCACACTGTAAGTATGAGCCCAGACTAACAACACAGAAGCTTTGTTTGTGGGAAATTAGCCTAAAAGGGAAAATAGTCCTTTGAAGTGTGTTTTTTATAAGAAAGTAACTTCATTTTGTCTATGATATTTCTGTTAATATTGAGCTACATTTAATCAGTAACCATTTATTTATTTATATTTAAAGTTATTTCACAAAATAACTCAGCAGGGGAACAGAATTGTTTTCCATATTTTAAGGTTGAGACCAGTTGTGCAACTTTTCACTTTAAGAATATTTTGCCCGTCTTAAACGCCTCTGTTTTTGGTGCTTGTAATAAGCACAACTTGCCCAGATTTGGTCATATTTCCATTAGCTCCACTATGGTTTTCATATTGGAAAATGTAGCCAGTTAAAACTTACCTACCTCATTGGTAGCTTCTGTTCTGATCAACACTAGATGATTTACTCATCCTGGTGGATGTCAGTCACAAAAATGACACAAGCAGTAAGCACTGTGAAACATGTCTTATTCTGTCTCCCCTACTTTAGATCCAGGTGACTTCAGGCTTCCTGGAGTGGCATACACACAGATGTGAGTCCAGTTTTTTGCTTCATGTGAAACATGTCTGATGAACATGTACCTTGACGGTTGTTTGTGACTGAAAATAGTTTCTGATTCTATGCAGTGGCCACAAAGCTCCGGCCAAAGAGAAGCACCCTCCGTACAGCACCCCACTGTCTCTGGAGCAGAGTAAGTCTTCTCATCATTATCCAAACTTCTCTGTCCTTCCTTCGGTATTTACTCATTGCTCTTGATTACAGGGAGGGTCTTTGTCACGTATGAAGCAGACAACGAAAAGCACGTCAACGAGATCATCAACTTTGTTGCTCTGCTGCGACACAACGGTTTTGATACTCATGTATGTACACGTTTCTTAAAGGTTTTGGCACAAAAACAGTTTGATACAACCTACCTTCTGGGTCTAATTTGCATTTTTCTGAGGGCTGATTAATGTTTATATTTGTTTCAGATCGACCTTTTTGAGCAGCAGTTCAGGAGCATAAGCAAGATAGACTTCATGGAGCGGTATCTCAGTGAGGTGAACACACGTCTTTGCTGAATAAGTCACTCTTTGTCTTGTTTCATGTACAAGAGTTAAAAAGGAGTCTGAAATATATTTTACTTTAGATATTGAAGTTTTAGGATGAATTGTTTTAGTATTAAGTAGTTATTGTTTTAACATAGGATTCTTTTGTTTAATCTGTTGTATGTCAATAATGTTAATAGTGAGTTCTTTGTGACCAGGATTTATGTAGTACTCTGTTATAGTATGTTATCACGAGGTTAAGCTTGTTAAGATAGGAAACATCTGTCTGCACAAGAGTTAAGTAGGCTCTGTTCTTCTTCTAGATACACACATAGTGTTGTCAAATATAGGTGATAAGGGTAAACTTATTGTTGGCAGAAGTTTACTTACAGTTAAGGCCCCACATCTGTTTGATCTTTTTAAATAACGCTAAGTTAAAGACCAACCCATTTGTAGGGGTGAGCCCACCCATAGGGCCAGTAAATGTAGATTTCATGTATTGTTCGGGGCTCATTGTCTTTGAGTCCTCAGCACTGAGTGTCCACCTTATTTGTGATCTGAATACATTTTGTCAACTTTGAGACCGATCTGAATCCAGACTTGTCCTTAGAGCTTCCAATAAAAGAACATGTTAACAAGTCAGGAAGCACATGTGTAGTCTCCAAATGGGAAAGCTGTTTCATCATCTTTACACTTCAAAGTAAATCCAGCCCCACTCTCTCTTATAATGTGAAGGCTCCTTATCTGTCTGCAAGAGCGAACATGTTCTATAAAGCAGTTTAGTTGTAACAGAAGAATGAAAACAGCTTGTTCACATGCTGCACTGTAGACATGGTTATGTTCTTGTCTTACGTAGAAAGAGTACCTGATCATCATCATCATCAGTCCGAAGTACTACAACACAGTGACAGCCTCACCTGTTGGCCTTGAGAATGACGAGCGGACGTTCAACACAGTCTACATACACAAACAGGTCAGCATTTACTAACACTAATGTTTTAAAACTGGTGAATCATTACAACTATTTACGTATTTCTACATGTGTGTATTATTCAGCTTCAGAATGAATTCATCCAGAATGGGAGTAAGAATTTCAGGTTCATTCCCATTTTATTCCCTGGGGCGAGAAAGGTAAGTTTTATGATCCATGACATGTAGAATAATATCTGAGGTAACTTGTGAGTCTCCTTATCGTCTCATTCTGCTGCTTTGTTTTCATGTCAGTGTCACGTCCCAAACTGGCTTCAGAACACGCATGTTTACGGATGGCCACGTGATCGGGATGACATCCTGCGGCGGCTCATGAGGGTGGAGAAATACAACCCACCTCCTATTGGGGAGCTACCAACCATTGTTTCCATCCCCATCTAGTAAAGTCAGATGTGCAGACACAGACTGGACTGAAATCAGTGACGTTCGCTGTCCATTCTTTCCTAGGGGTTAGTGTGTTAACGTGAGACTTACTGTGATGCTGAGGTGAAAATGTAGCAGATTTATTCATCTCTGTGTACAGTGACACGTCTGTGGTTAAACTGAGGCTTACCTATTTGGAACACAATGAAAGCTGTTGAATCTGAGTTGTAGATTTTTTAATAGAGCTCACAGGTTTTCTATAATGGGACGTACGGTACAAATGGTGTTAATAGTGTGATGACTGTGTATTTAGAGTGAATACTTCTGATTATGAGCTGTAAACATTGAAAGATAAACCCCTGGTACACACTGCCTGTTATATTGTCTTTCTTATTACAGTAATCTAACATAAACAGCTGTCAAACTGTTCCTGTAAACCTGTAATAGGCAGCATCAGAGGTATACATCATATTAAATTATAATTGCACTGTCATCATCTGCATTATTTTCATTTTTTTATGTCTGAAGAAGCTGGTTTATCCAGGTAGAAATTTCCTGGATGGTTGTTTTAAGCCCACAATATTTGTTCACAACACAAATAAAAGCAACTGTTATGTCAACTGAAGGATTACGTTTAAGTTTACAGACTCTGCAAATTGGTGTTTGACTGTATTGGAACAAAAAGAACCACTGAAACAAACATAAAAGGCAGTAATGTGAAGTTTAGCCTTAATTCAGAAAAAAGGGTTTTCATTGGTTTTGATTCTAAAACTGATGACTTAATTTGATTAAAAGTACACCAGTACAAGTCTGACAGTCCAAAAGTTGGACCTACACTAATGTCTCCTCTGGGAAATGCATAAATTACCATTTATGAGTAAAGTCAGACAAGCACAGGCCTAGGACTGGTTTACCTGCAGGGCCTTGTGGGCATTTTTTAAATAGCAAGCTGCATTTTTCTGTTGGGAATGAGCCACAAGAATATGAACATTTAGGTGTGCTCTGCTATTTTCACAAAGCCTAGAGCCTATTGTGTTTACGTCTCCAAACTCACTCATTTTAATGCAGACAGAGAGCAGAGAAGTAGAGTCACAGTAGTGACATTTTTCTGCTCCTCAGCTTCTAGTGGCTTATGTGGAAAGGCTCTAACAGGATGTCGTACAAAGTGAACTAGCTGACAAAGCTGCCTCCCCGGTGTAGGGCCTCTTCACAATCGGCAGGTTTACACTCAAGTGGGTCAGCAAAACCCGCCTGTGGTTCCAAACAAATCACGTGTCGTGCTGTGACACAGTTTAAGAAAAGGTTTGTGCGAGTGGCACAGAAAGAGTTCTTCGTCCCAGGAGAGGTCAGTCATTAAACCTGCCAGGTTTTACTCCCCGCTGTCGCACATGTGACTGATACCAAGTGTCGAGATATGGTTTAATGGTTTTATCTTCACAAGAGGTAACACTGCAGATGTTCATACAGACATCATAAAAAAAATCTGAAAACAGTGTCTCATATATTCATCCATATATTGAAAAGTATATGAAATAATATTAATTTTAATAACATAACAAAAGACATTGACATTTGTAATAAAAGTGGATTACAAAGTGACATTTTATGTAAATAACTCTTAAGAATTAGGTAACAGAAACAAAAATCAGACAATAGTTCCATTTTACTGTATGTAAAAACACTGAAGTGCTATTTGTTCAAAGCTACAAAATACACTTAAAAAGCAGGAAGCGTTTTTAATTTCCTTCAAGGAAAAGTACTATAAAATAAGTTACAGTACAGTGAATTATGTCCAAACCGACTTTTGTTCCCGTCTTCCAGCCTTTTTTAAGCACAAACAACAGAAGTAAAGAGATACTGTTTTGTTATGAAAGGCGCTTTCCCCAAAAAGGAAATGAACAGCCACGCTGTCATCAAATAACTGTGTCTAAGGTGTTCTAGTATAGCCGCACAAACACTTCTCAAAATGTGAAACCTTCTTATCTTCATCATCTGTGTGTCACCCATGTGTCCTCGACTGAAAAGGTCTTTGTACTTCATGAGCTCAGAAAATTCGACAAATACTTCATGTTTAGTCACATAATACAGAAACAAGCACTCATACATCATCAGCTGGCAAAGGAGGTATGTTGAACCTTGGTCTTGTGAAAAAAGCCATCTTCTCTCTGCAAAAAAAACCCAAAAACATTCATTTAATACACACCTGGCATTATTTTGTGGAAAAAAGTCAAGGTCCTTCAAACAGTTTATGGAAGGAAGGAACAAAACCAAACAAAAACCTAAATTTCCCAGCATTACATGGTAAATTTATGAGTAGGAAAATGTACATATCATGCAAAATAGAGGTGGTACATTTATGAGGAAAAACTCAACCATTCTGAGGTTATAATGCTGTAAATCTGTGAGGAAAACACTCAAAATACTATAGCGGATACATTTATAGGAAAAAAACTGAATACTTCGATAAGATTAGAGTGGTAAATGTATGAGGAAATGCCCTCCCCAGACTTTCAAGAAAATAAAAAAAAGAAAACAGGGAAATTTAAACGGAAGTTTCAAATTTAAAAGAAATGAAAGAAGACAAATTCTCTGAGATTAAGGTGGTACATTTATGAGGAAAAACTTAAAAAGAACAAACCTCTGAAATACTCTAAGTTTATAAAGCACAGGTATCAAACATATGGCCCATGAGCCAAAACTGTCCTGCCAAAGGGTCCAACCCAGCGCACAGGATGAATTTATGAAGAGCAAAAATTACACTGAAGACATTTTTAAAAAACACATGTAAATTTGTGACTTAAATGTCATATTTGATGTAAATTTACCATAACAGTGTTGGCGTTATACAAAATAATGAAAGCGACTTTGCAGTTTTTAAAGATAAGATAAGATATGACTTTATGTATACCACCGTGGGGAAATTTCAGTTAACAGCAGGAACATAAAACAAGCAAGTGCAGACAAAAAGACAAGTAGAACATAACATGCTGCACACTTTTAATACCCCTCAGCCAAATACAGTGTAAGATTCTGTTTAAAGTTACTGCCCTATAATTTAGATTAGACTGTCTTTGTGCAAAACTTATTACATGCATATTTATATTGAAAGTACCCAGATATTATAACTGCACAAGGCCATTTAACCTTGAAAAAGCAGGTCAGTGTGACCTATTTTCAATAGGCTTCTGCTCCATGCCAAGGTGCATCCACAGTATAAATTTGAAGCAGATATCTTAAATGTACTCTTCACATAATGTGATAATGTCGTTGAATGGACAGACAACAAAATGATTACAACACTCCGTTGGCCATTTCTGGCCGAGGGGTAAAAAACCACGAACAAGTGAAAAAGGAAATAATAAAGAGAAAAATAAGAAATTTGGTGTCCATCCAAATATTTAGATAAATGTAGAACTAGAATTAAAGAGACGACATTTTGCGGTGGGTCCTGACCTGAATGTCTGCACGGGCAGGGGCTCCTTCTGGCTCTGCCCTCTCATCTGCAGAACCTCTTTGGAGGCCTTCCTCAGCCTCCTCTCCGCCGCCTCCTCCTGCCGCTGCTCCTGTTTGCTTTGGCTCGCCTGTAGCACAACACAAACACCGTCAGCATCGTCGAGGCCAGATCTCCTGAGTATTTGTGACCGGGTCAGTTTTGGGCGGTGGGTCTCACCTGTCTCTGGGCCTCTCTGAGCAGACAGCGGAAGCGCTCATCCCTCAGGGCCCAGTGGGGGAGCTCCGTGGCCTCCCTGGCCTGAGGCTCCTCCAGACGCAGCTTCAGCTCCCTCAGGGCGCTCAGCTCCTCCATCAGCTGCCTCTGACGTGTCCTGCAGGCCTGGAGATCCAGCTCCAGGTCCAGAGATGTACGTGTCGGCTGCTCAACCAAGGAGGAGCGGTACGACTGCTGTCATTACACACCAACACACGTCAGATGAGTGAATGAAAACACTCTGAACATGTTTACGCACAAGGATTCAGAACCAGACTGTACCTGCTTATAGCGTAATGTTCTTCTCTCCACTGTGTTTCTCACAAAAGGGGATTTCTTTGGTAAAGTCGAGCTGTCGCTGTCACTTCGATATAACTGGAAGATAAAAGAAAATCAAATATTAAAGGACTGAAAGACTTCACATGCCCCCATTGTACCAACACAGACCTGGTGCCAGTTCACAGATGGTTCAACCAGTTTGTTTTCCTACAAGCGCCAACTTCTGTTCATTTTCTACACAGATTACATGACAGGTTCATATTCATTATACTGTTAGGCCTTTGATGTTTTTTTATTTCAACCTAGCTTTAGTTCATTTTATGACTGCATAAGGACTTTTATTTTGAGAAACTGTCCTGTTTAGTTTAGTTTTTCAGATATTAGGTCCTACAAAATGCATGACATGAGGTACAAGTGCTAACAGAACAAATCAAGGGGGGAAAACCCCCCAAATAATTTTACGTGTGTCTGTTTTATTTTTTGTTTTTAATTTCAGGTCAAAATTGCTTTGTCCAAATTACTTTTTCAGTTCTAGCCTTTTTTTTTTAATGGCAGTCAGTCCATCTTATTGATCACAATAATCTCCTGACATGAGGCTTGGTGGTGCTCTGAAACTCAACTTTCTGTTGTGTCTTTCAAAGCATGAAGAACTGGTTCAAGATTAGGCACTTTCTCACACTGAATGTATGGGTAAAACAAGGTCAAAACCTGACGCCTGTTGCCCACTAGGGCTTTGACAAATCCTTCAGATATCTTCCTCTTTATTTGGTTTCTGGAGGCCTGAGGTGGTATTCGTTGGCTTTTTCTTGTTGCTGTCTAACTAGAAACTCTGCATACGTTAACCATTTTGAACAAACATCATAATATTCTAATGGTATATATAAAGCAAACATGAGTCCATGTTTTCCCTAATATAAATACACCAGTAATGCAGCAGTTTTTCTGTTAAGTACATGGATTGTGTTCTAATTTGTCCCGCTTTACATTTAGAATGCATTAAAAGCATTTAATTTGAATGAACCTCTAAAGCATCTGTGTAAATCAAACTAACTATATGTCAGAAATCAGAATTCAGAGCAGCAGGTTACCATCTTATGGGAATTCTTCATTGACTGAAGTCATTTCAGGTCAGTATTTATTATTACATAAAGTGCAGGTGAACACAGACCTGAACATTTAAGAGCTGACAAATGTTAATGAATCTTTAAGTGGATGATGACAGCCTTGAAACGATAGCACAGAGTATAAGAGCGTAAGCTTGTTGCATTTTGTGCAGGCTTGGTCAGAATTTATTTTGATATGTAAGATGATTTAAGTTAGTTTGGGGAGCTGACATGGGACAGTACAAAAAGATGGAGTAAGGGGGTGGGAGTATATAAAATGAACTTCAACCCGCTCCTTTTCGAATATGTTGTTTTTTTCTTTTTTATGTTTTTCCTTGTTTTTGGTTTTAAATGTTGATGTTCTAAATAAAAAATAAATGAATGAACAGAGATAGTGTATGGTGATGCGGTTGTTATAGTAACAGTACTGTATTGTGTGCTACTCTATGATTCCCACCCTGTTGGTGAAATAGACCATGTATAAACTCACCCTGCAGACGTACTGACTGCGAGCACCAGGAGAGAAGGTCTGAGAGCGAACTATGGTGCTGCCTCTCATGAATGGCGAAGCATGACCCCAGCGCGCTCCCCTCTCCTTGGGCCGGACTCGTACTGGCTCTGGGAACGGACCTTCTGTCATGGTCGCCTTCTCCACCTGCAGCAGCGATTCAACCACATTTTAATTCAGCCTTTAATCCCACACGTGTTCTGCTGTCAGTTACTGCTGCCGACCTTTACCTTCACTGCACACAGTTTGCTGGTGGTCTGTTCACAGCGCCCTCCAGTGGTGATGCAGACGCCCTCTGCACATAGGCCTTCGGAGCACAGAGCTGGGAATGCTGTGCTGTTGCTGCAGCCGCTGTCCACGGACTCTGCCTGCCAGCTCCTGTCGAACACACCCTTGTCACTTCACTGAGAATATACTGGAGACCATTTTAAAGGAAACACATGATGACTAAGTTCGGTCTGAGATGGAAAAGTTGTGGCACCTCTCAGATGTTGCTTCCCCTGGCTCCTCACTCTTCTTCTCAGCATCCCTCTCCTCCAGATGTGTGGTGGTGTTGGTGCGTGACAGCAGAGTGCATACAGTGTCCTGCAAAATCAAACACCAAACTATCAAACACCGTCTGCTACTACTGTCAACACTCCCTCCTCCTCTGACAGCTATGGGTGGTGTATGAAGGCTGGTTTGGCTTATGATCCACATTCTTGTCAATTCTGCACTTTGATGATCTGAACACCTGCACACTGAGTCCTACACACTGCTAAGCAACAGCAGGAAGAGGAATTTATAATAATGAGTTACAGGTAACAAATGACTTCCTCTGAACTAACTCCTCTGGAAGATATATTCAAAGGAGCCATATGTAGTATTTCTATTTTAAAATATCCAGATATGACCTAAAAGAATCATTAGAGTTCAGAATAAAGATTTATGAAGTTATGCCAAAGATGCAAATGTACTGGATTGAGGAAATCTGAACGGAATACATTTACACCAAATATCCTACAGATTTATGTGACCACTAGGGGCAGTGAGTCACTGTGCTGGTCTCATATGGTGAGGAAAACTAAACAGCATGGAGCCATTGACTGAAGTGTCAGAAAACAGCCAGATGGGATGAGAACCATTAAGAGACAACTTTTAGTCAAAGCAACAAAAGCTAGATGCACTGTTGTTGCTTTCACCACTGGACACAACTCTATGAAAAGAATGGAGGTTGATGCTGAAATGACAGTATTTCTTCTACATGAGTGAGTTTGATTGTGATATGATGAAAATGTAAAGTTATTATGTGACGTTATTTTGTTTGCTAAGTTCACCGTTTGTTAATCCATAGTTCAGACTAAACTGTGACAGTTCTGACCTTGTTTGGACGATTCTAAACAGATCTGTAGTCCAGCTACTGACAACACAAACTACAGAAAACAGGTGATTTGTGGTTTTACTGTCACTGTATTCTGTCTAAAAACAGACTCAGAGCTAAGCTAACAGACCTATAATGTAAAATATTGACTAATGTAGTATCCTTTATGTAGATTTTAGGAAACAGTGTCAAAATAACCAGCTATGAGTTTTGTCTGAGGAAGAAAACTTGATGATACATAATACAGATGTATGTAAACAATGAGCTTTACACTTTATTCAGTGAGTGACACATTGTCATTATATTTAAGACTAAAACTAGATTCCTGTTGAGTTTTGTTTGATTTACAAGTTTTTTTTAAAAATGTATATTTGATGATAGACTGAAAATAAGACTAACAAGTGAAAAATAGGATCAAGGGTCCTGTAGTCCAACGGCATATTTAAAGACAATAATTGACATTCGTTTGACCATTCAAGATCAGTCAAGGTCAAAGGTCACGGCACCAAATGAGAGCCTATAGGTGACATCCTCTCTTTTGCCAACAGTGATTATATCACAATGTCTTCATCTGTTTTCAAGTTATAGCACTTTGAAATGCGTCCCATTGTAAACCAATGGGGTTTTAAAAAATTTCAAAAATTCAGAAATTAATATTTCCCAATTCTTTGAACAAACGTGGTAGACCTTAGCCCAAAAATTATCCACAACAAATATCAAGTCATTCTGACTGATGGTTTCGGAGAAGATGATTCTTGGAAAAACTGCTTACAGATGGAAGACGGGGACAACTGATACCAATAGTCCATCTGACCTTCGGGCCGCTGGACTAAAAAGTAAGCAGAGCCCACTAATTTCCTTGCCCTGTTGCATACTTTGCTCCTCTTGCTCACTAATTTTGAGTCTTAACTTTCAATCTATTCAAAAATACTACAAAAATCTGTAAAAACTTGATTAATTGAGAGAAAGGACATGTAAAGAACACGCGTTGTCGTTCTAATTTGCAAATGTACCGTTTGTGGTTTGTTTAAGATTTTTGCTCACACAAAGAGCACAAGAAAAGGTTTTTATTCTTCTCCATTGTGAAATACAGAATACTTTTCTCCTTGCCCCTCCTTAAGAGAAGATGACCGCCACTATCTTTCTCTTTTCCTCCCTGAAGCAGCCTGTGCGTATGCATGCTCGTTACCATGGGTCTGGGCCTTTGCTCTTCTTCCTGACCATCGTGCTGTCTGCGGTGGCTCAGGTTCTTCTGTTCAGGCCTTGGCAGCTCCGTCCCGCTCAACATCTGGACTTGGAGCGAGTGGTAAACCATCTCTGCGCTTCCTTCACAATCTGCCAGACTCACCTGGGCTTTACCCTGCAGGCAAACACACGCCATTTTACTTCTCATTAGCATTGACTTAACTGATGGCAAACAGATCAGTGGCCTCCTAGTCGGACTTTCAGACCCACCAGTAATTCCTCCTGAGCCTGAGGTCCCAGGGAGCAGACAGACAGCTGCAGAGCACACACCGCCAGGGCGTTTGCAGGGACAGGAATGCGGAAGCCTTCGTTGAAACTCATCTGGGACTGTGGTTCCAACGCGGTACAACAGTAAAACGCACAGGCTCTGCCGGCGTCCAGTGGAATCAAATGCACCTTCACATACCTGCACAAAGAGACAAAGAATCATTAGATAACATGCATTAAACATACGGTGCAGAAGGTACAAGGATGTTCTTTAAATGGCAGCACAGTTATTATAATGATGACAGTTTTTACTTTGAGCAACTCACTAGTTTAAGTTTAGTTTTTATTTAGTTTTAGTGTTTCATTTTCTTGTATTAGACAAAAGCCTTGATTTATAGAAGCTGGAAAAAGGTAAGACTAAAGACACTTGATATCAGATACAAATTATAAAATCCATCCATTTTCTGAACTGCTTAGTCTTCAGGAGGATCTCGGGGGCGTCAGGTCCTGAATATCTATGAGGGAAGGTGGACGGTGGGAGGATGCAGGGTACCCAGAGAGAACGCACAATGATATAAGGAGAACTGAGAAGGGCCTGGAACTGTGTGAGGCCAAACACTGCACCAACTATAAAATGAACAAACAAATATTTGAGCAAATCCATGATTTAGAATTTGTTTGTTGCATTGTTTTGTGTTTATTATTCATTCATTCATTTCTGTTTAATTTCAGGTGGCACGGTGATCCAGTGGTTAGCACTATCACCTCACAGCAGGAAAGTGCATGTTCACCCCATTTCTGCTTTCTCTTCGGGTACTCCGCTTCCTCCCACCGCCCAAAGACATGAACCTTAATAGGTCAGTTGGTCCATGTAAATTCCCGTAGGTGTGAGAATGAGTAGTAGGTGTGTTTGTCTGTATGTGTCTGCCCTGTGATGAAATGGTGACACACTGGTGTACTGTGCCTTTGCCCGCTGGTAGCTGGGATAGGTTCTGGTACCACCCGGGGACCATCATGAAGATTAAGTGAGCCAGAAGATGCATGGATACATGTTTAAATTCATTTAACAAAATTAAATAGTTAATTAAAACTAGTAGTGGGAAAATTAAGACATATGAAAGGTGTGAAGGTGTGGTCACTGTGATGATCATACTCACACTTTATAACCATCTCTCACTATGGACCTGTTCAGATTCCTCAGCTGTAACAGATGCAGTCGGAGAGACTGAGAACTGGACTCCCACCTATAAAGAGACAAGTACAACACAGAGAATATGGAGTCAGATACTAACAGGATATGAGCACACCACCCACATACAGTGTGCACTCAGTTTACTCACAGCAGTCCGAGCTGGATCTGGGTGGGCTCGCTCACAGATGTCAGCTCTTTGATGTAAGACATCTCCTCAGCCTCTTCAGCCCTGTTGGACAAAACAACCAATAAACAAACTGCCTTCCTCATCGAACAAATACTTTTTGTTATGCAATATCCTAAAACATCTTAAATGTAGTTAAGGGGCCTACATGACAAATACTGTTTTACACAATTCATCTTTGATTGAGCGATTCATCTTTGATACAGCGAGTTCACAGAATTAACTTGAAAAGATTCGAAGAGCTACATATGTTTGCTTGATCTTTTTAAAGACATCAAAAACAGACGGAAATCCTCAATGAGAATGTTCACTTTCAGGATGACAATACATGTGTCCTGTCTAAAACTGTACTGCACAGTTTATATCTGCCCTCAGCTGCTTTTATATGGATGAGTCAAAACATGCAAATACAAAAAAAAAACAGTTTGTTTTTTATGTCAAATGGTTGATGATGATGTGAATCATATTAGGGTTTGGTATAAGATCTTCACTTGTAATGATCCAATAGTGATTGATCAAATGCAGATATTGTTTATGCCTTTTCCTGTGGGTGAGTTAAGCTTGGGCTTCAACCCCATCACTCACCTCTGCATTACATGAAGCCTTCAGCAGCACTTATTGGTTAAGTTAAATAAAATGCAACTGCTTGTGTTCTCAGTGAGATGAACTGGGGACCTGTTCCGGATGTACTCTGCCTTTACGCAGTGTCAGATGGGACAGGCCCCCGACCCCCCCTCCCTCACAAATTTCCAATTGGTTACATAAAATGAAGTAATGAGAGCGTCTGATTCCTTGTACAAATTCTGGAAATCAGTGGCGATACCTGACCAACATTATTGACACACTTTCCTCTGGGATTAATAAAGTATTTTGAAACTGAATCTGAATTTTATAGCATTTGCAGTCACCAGATTAACCTAACAGAGATTTTGAGAGATATCGCTAGGTTGGGTTGATCTCTGGGAGATTTTGGACTGATGTGTTTGATCATCCATCATTATCGAAACCAAGAGAGGGAGTTCATCCCTGCACTGAAAGTCCTAGACTGACGAATCGGTGCTAAGGTGCATTAAAGATGTTCTGAGCTAACCCTTGACACTGGTTTGTCCTTTACTTTGTCGACTGTCTGTCGGTGATTTTCTGCAGCAGTTTTCTTCTTCGTCACTAGGAGGTGCAGTTGCCCTTGTGTTTTTATTTTAGCATCATAAGGCTGGACCTCAGCTTACCTTCTGCCCCAGGCTTCAAAGACACCGCTGTCTGTTGCCAGGGCGTCCTCAGACACACCTGCAGAAACTCTCCTGGCTCTTCTTCCACTTCTGTTGGCACTATTTCCCCTCAGAGTGACTCCTACAGTGTAACACATTAATCCAGTTAATCCAACAATAATCACCAGGTAATGTGTATTGCTTTGACCTATGTGGATGGCTGTGTTTACGTGCCTGAGGAGGTGAAAGCGCCCTGTGCACTGCTGTCTCGGTGACTCTTGTTGTCCAGTTGGTGCACAGCTGCAGGGCCGATTGTGTCCTCGCTGCTCAACATGGCGGTGTGTGACAGAGTTTGCGACTGGGCCCGGAGCCCCTCTAACAGGCCACGACCTGCCTGCTCCATGTACTCCTCTGTCATCTGGGTGAGGGGGCAGTCTTGAGGGGCAGAGTGGTAGGGGGTATCCATGGGAGAGCTGGGCGGGGACAGAGAGGACAGCGAAGAGCGGGATGAGAGGGAGGCCAGGGACTGTGGGGTGTCGTGGGAGCGTTTGGCTTTGCTTTGGGTCAGGGGGTCGGGAGTGAAAATGGAACAGTCTCTGGACACAGTCTCTGGGGGCAGCAGGTAGCGTAGGTGGGAGTCTAGCGGCTCTCCTGCCCCGTCGTGCCGATCGTACTGGGGAAGGCCGTAGATGTCGCTGAAACTAATGGAGCTCAGGGAGCCTCGACTGGACGCCAGCGAGCCCCGACTGGAGGCCAGAGAGCCACGGCTGCTGCTGGACGATACTGTCAAAGAGCTGGCCGAGAGGCTGGTGGAAGTCAGAGGAGACAGGTGTTAAAAACAAAACACAGACACACAAAAGGACATTTATATGTAAAGAACGAGTGAGTGCTGTACCTCTTCAACTGGGAGTGAAGGTAGGTGGTGATGCGTGTTGCCTCCTCCAGTTGTCGGAGCAGAGCGTTCCTCTTCTCCTGCTGCAGGATCCTGTCAAAAGAAGTTAAAATCAAAACCTCACGTCAAAGTTTGATCAGATCTCATGGTCGGGAAACTACCATCAGTTCTTGTTCTAAAATAGCATTACTCTCATAGCATAATTGCCTAAGTCACATTTTTTTCAGGTCATGACCAATGATGAAAAATGAAGCAGCAGTGTTAGGAGAGAAAAATTATGCAGATATCACAATTTGGCAAAAAATTATGCTATGAGGCTAACGATATGTATTATAGTCTGTAGAGACACAGCTAATTTTAGGTAAAGCCATCAACCTATATAGTAATAAAACTGATGGAGATGCAGTGTGTGTGTAATGTAGTGTGTTATTGCTGTTAATTCTCCTGCCAGAGTTCAATCACTTTCTGGTATTTCCTGTCACATCACAAACCTTTTTCCTCGCCTTTCCTCATCTCATTCGTTTGTTTGGGTCATGTATTCAGCTGTTAACAGTCATCACAAACAGTTACAGGCTTAAAAAAACACACGACTTAAACGCCTTAAAACTAGGTCAATCCATGTGTCACCAGAGGCTTTAAACGGTCAGCAAAGGGCCTATTTGATATCTTAAAGGGTATAGTTTGGTTATAGATACCATCGTCGTATTATGTGCATGTTTTAATGCACACAAGGTCTAATTATATTTATGTTGAAATGCATTTAAAATATAGGCATGAAATTATTTTTGCCTCATGAATTAGAAAATTCTATTTGAGGAAAATCTCTCCAAAACAGCAGTACAACATGAGAAATAAATACCAAAATTTCAATGATCCGATGTTGTGGAGATACAACAAATACGGTCGCGTAAACAATTATTAGACCATCAAAAGTTATCAAAAAATATGGTTATGCAATCAAGTACTAACTCCTGTGTGTATCATGCGACTAAAACAGACAGAAAAGAAAACATGGAAAACCTAAAAGCACTGTTTTTGGCAGCACAATGCCATAGCTATTGATGTAAGAACTGAAGTGATTTTGGTTATTATCAAGAAAACATGGAAAATGGCTAGATATCAGCTCAGAAATTAAACTCTTATGAGCTTTTTGTTGTTATCATTATATTTGTCCAAACAAATTTACCCTTAGTTGCACCAGGCATTAAAATGAACAAGAAATTGAAGAAAACAAGGGTGGTCTAATAATTGTTTCCTCAACTATAGACTAAGACAAAGACAGATCAAAATTGCTCTGAAGCACTAATGACAATTTTTTTTTTTTTACAGTTTTCAGAAGGATATAATTTTGTATATATATTGAACATTACATCTTTTAAATGTTCCATGTTTTTACCATAAATTCAGTATCCCACCCAATTTTCAAAGCCTCAACACCTCAAAATATAATGAAGATTCAAGGCTGAAAATTTGGATGGTGGAGTTTCCCAGGACTAATGACATTATTTTTGAAACTTTCAAGCAAATCAGCCAGGAACATTTAGCAAAATCTGGTGATTTAACTTAATTTAAAACACCAAATACTACAGGACTTCGTACAGGACCGGTCAGTCATTCAGTGTGTGCTCATCTTTACTCAGCTGCTTGCTGTCTGCTGTAGGTAATTTTAAGTAATAAAGTACAGATGTCCCAGAAAACACAATAATAAAACATAAATTAGTCTGTGTATCCCAGGAGCCTGTGGTATCATATCAAACAGTAAGGTGTGTTCATCTTACTGAAAAACCAGAGGTGTTTTAGTCTGTGTTATAGTCTGGTTAAAGTAGAGAGGATACATCTATATTCAAGCTCCTCCCCCTGAAGCTACAAACATGGTTGACATATGGTATTCCATAATATACAAAGTAAAAACCTTTGATTGATCTCATCTATAGCTTTTTTTATACACTGAAGTTAGATAAAGATATTATCCATCCATTTTCTGAACCCACTAGGGTCGCTGAAGCCTATCCAAGCTACTTATGGGTGAAGGTGGGGGTACACCCTGGACATGTCACCAGTTCATCACAGGGCTGACATATAGAGAAAAACAATCACTCTCACATTCACACCTATGGGCAATTTAGATTAACCGATTAACCTATCAGTGCATGTCTTTGGATGGTGAGAGGAAGCCGGAGTACCCGAAGAGAACATGCAAACTCCACACAGTCCCACCCCCATCGACTGGTGTTGGAATCGAATCCAGGACCTTCTTGCTGTGAGGTTCAAGTGCTATCCGCCCGATAAAGATATTATCTCCTACTAATGGATGCTGTAACTGTCCTAAACCAAACTAAGCTTATACTTCTTCCTACTCCTTTTCGACCATGCAAGATTCAGACTTGTATGTACTTGAAGATAGATTCTGTTCATTTAAATGTTATTTTGTTTTTGTTTTAATTTGCTTCGTTTTGTCTTATTTTGTTTCTTTGCATGTTCGAAATAAATAAATAAATCTAAATCTAAATTCAAATCTAAATCTAAACATATTGAGCTCACCATCACATAAAGCAAAGGTACAGTAGTGCAGTAGTGGAAAAAAGTTTTCAGATGCATCACAAATGCATGGGATGAATAAAAACTTTTTATCCACAAGACAGTCAAAGATCTGAATATTTATGTTTGATAATTGTATGAGAAAAGATTTAATATTGTGAGTTGGACATCAAAATAGTTGCAAAGTAATTGATTCTTGTCTTGATGCATTTTATTTTTTAAGTATTTATGACCTAATAACATTTGGCTTTGTCAAATAGTCATCACTCATATCTGTCTACTGCTCTCTTATCTGTCTGTTTCATTCATTCATTCATTCATTCTGAACCCGCTTTATCCTCACTAGGGTCACAGGACAGTCTGTTTCAAGTATATGAAAATAACTTAATCATAACTGTCAGAGCACTGCGCGTTACTGTTATTTATTAAACTGCAGCAGCTTGAATGTTTTGTACTGCTCACAATTAATAAACAATAAAACGTGACAGTATTTGACTGACTGGGTGGAATCTGTGTTGAAGGTTCAGAGTCTCTGTAGACATTGAGATCCTACAAGTTCCCGGTTTCAGGATGTTGGAATTTCTGTCTCTTTTTTAAACAATGTTAAACATTAACCCTACAATATTTATGAGCCCTGATATTAATTACAGTAAAAATCTGTTCAGAACAGGTGCAATCCAGACAGCTCAGCACACAAGTGCACAAACTAAATTTGTGTTCATTGCCTGAGACAGCTCAGATCGCCATCATACTGACCTCTGATTGGCTCCCTGGCTCTGGGAGCTGTGGGCCCTCTGCACCTCCTCCTCTAACCGTCTGCGCTCCTCCTCCAGCTGCAGCAGCGTCTCCGGTGAGTGCTGCTGCTTGCTGACCAAGATGATCTCCTGCAGGAGTGCCTCTTTCTCACGCAGGAGCTGCATGAAGTCCCGGTCTCGGTCCGCCTCGGCCCGTCCAGACCAGCTCTCACTGTCCAGCTGTGCTAGCTGGTGCTGTATGCTCTGCACCCTGGGAAACAGCAGAGGGAGACTCAGCACAGAGCAGCATGTGTTGGCATTTTTTTTTCACCTTTATATTTAACCTTCATTATTGCTGAAATAAAGGTGTTGACATTTTTTTGTTTTTCTCTCAATACTTGGCGCTGGCTCAAGATAGAAGTGACTAATTTATATTCAGAGGCAGGCAAGTACATGCTGTTACTACTTTAGAAACATTTGTGTGCAGAAACTTTGAGCCAAAAGTGTCTGATACAATGAGGTGCAGAGAACTGAGCTGCTCTGCCTAAGTTGAAGTTGAGGAGCAACCAACCCACAACCCACTATTAACTTAACTGGTGGAAAATAATTGTTATTTTAATCAGTAAAAAAAAAAAAAATTCAACTTACTAATCAAAATATTAGCGATTACAAAAGATCACATCTGAATATAACTCTGTTGTCATCACCACACTATTTGTCAGTAAATCAAACAATTGTTAAAACAGCCGAAGCATTACTTTTTCAAGATGGCAACTAGTTTTAAAAGTCATTTTCCCAACATTGACCATAATTATTGAGATCTGATGCACATAACCTTTTCTTAATTTGCCCTCCTCTAGACCTAGACCAGACCCTAAAATAATCTGTAAAGTATTAAAACATTGTAGACCAACTTCTTAATGTTCATCTTCACAGTGTCATATTAACAAGCAGACAATATGTGCTGTCATTCTGATGAAAAAACAATTACCAACTGAGAATACCAGATCATCACAACTGGAGACCATCGGTCATGTTATGTCACCATGTTATTTTTTTGTGCTGATGGCCTAAAATTTATATGAAGAGATATTGTCACAGTCTTCATAGCCTGTGCATGGAGAAACAGTTACCTTGTAATACTTATTCTTATAACAAATTTAACTCTTGCCTGTAACTTCCCCAAAGACCTAAAAACAGGCATAAAAACATTACTTTTATGATAAGGACAAGCCACAAGCAGAT
Organism: Sphaeramia orbicularis; assembly: GCF_902148855.1. NCBI lineage: Eukaryota > Metazoa > Chordata > Actinopteri > Kurtiformes > Apogonidae > Sphaeramia > Sphaeramia orbicularis. The sequence goes on from NC_043960.1 coordinate 34,891,247, forward strand.
TAATGTCTCCTTGCTGCAGGTTTCAATAAGTTCAATTTAAGACTTTATAAGACCCTTTTAAATGTAATTTAAGACTTATTTCACACCCAAAAAGTAAGAAGGATATAAAAGAAAATCTCTTAAAAGTTAATGTCAGTCTGAGCACTGTCCAGAGGTTGCTTAGCAGAGCTGTTAGGAGTTAATATAAATCCTGAGACTGGACTTTAGTGATGCTTTTGTCATGTTTCCAATGTGAAAACAGAAGAATACTAACTGACAGCAGGTTTTTGCAGGTGGCTTTTTACCCATGCATCAAACTCCAACAAACAGGTTTCAGCTATTACCATGTAATATGTTGAATTAATCAGTTTACTTGTGGACAAACATGCCCAAACTGCAAAATGAAGATTATTACCTCTGCTGTAAATTCTTCTTACACAACAAACAGTAAAAATTAAACCTGTTTGTTAGCTGTAATAAATCCATTGTTAATATGTTTCTCCATCAATTGCATGATATTTAACTACATCTACAAGAGAAAATGCAGTTGCAGGTGTGCCATCCGCTAATAAATGGAAAAATGAAGAAAATCGGAAACATGACTGATTCAAAATATCAGCCCATGCCCTCCGTGAATATAAAAACCTCATTCTAACACAACAAAAACAATAACTACTTTTGTGTGATTACAAACTAATCAGAGCATAATTATGAGTATTATATTCCATTTCTCCAATTGTATCCCCCTAAAGTCACCACATTGCACTAGGGCTGCACACATTTGTGAAATAATCATATTAAAATTATCCAGGGTAACATTGCCATTTGAGTTCACTTGTTTGGAAAATGCAGATTACTAGCTTTGAATGTGTATTCTCAAACATACAAACATTAATTGGCATAAAATAATACACATACTGTAGTGAGTTCCATTGTGCATATTTTACACAGTGCCATATATTACCAGAGGACAGAGACTGTTATTTTTTCAGTTTTTCTCCAATTTTTCCTATTGGCAATAACTCTAACTCTTCCTAAATCTAAACCTTCAAATTGCAGTTTTTTGCAATCATGTAATTTGACAGGCTGTCATTGCAGTTAGATTATTATTTTTTACAAACGCGGCACATAGTTCTATTAAACCATTTCTGAATCCTGCTTTATTTTAAATAACTTCATGGGAAAAAAGCCACAAAAAAAAAAAAAAACACAAACATAAACTTCTTCACTAGGACATGCCACTCAGCCCTTGCTTCAACAAACCACGATATGTGCTGTTCTCAAGCAGACGTCATTGAGCTTATACTTACACATTAGATGAAAATAACGTTAACTTCATATTCCAATGAAATAACACAATTCTGATGATTTTAGACTTTTAAGAGACATGCAGCTGTTATTAATATTTGTATGAAGGGTTATTGAGTTTGTTACTTGTACAGCTTCTACACAAGTGTTTATAGCCTTGTGGCAGAATCAGATTCACATATTTAAGTGAAGTACGCTTCAAGTTTGAGACTATAATGACAGCATTCAGCGTGGTAATTTCTACCTGCTGCTGCATCCGCCAGTGGTCGTACAGGTGCGTGTCACTGAGATGTTGTGCAGACAGAGTTGAGTGGGACCTCAGAGGTCCGAGTCCTCAGCTCAGGATGAAATAACTGTGTTTATGTGTGCTGGATCTCAGACAGAGTGACTCAGGGACAGAGCATGCAAGTTTCCACAGGTCTCCCTTCTTCTTCACTCTCTCTCTCCTTCCCTGATGTCATGGTTGGCAATGCTGTTGCTGGGTCACCACAGCAACATAAATCTTGTTTTAAAAAAAAGACTGCATGGAGCCATCATAATAACATGGTGCTGCCACTGCCCATCACAGCTGGAACATACACTGTCCGTCCTGCATCATTAAATCAGCTTCAGTCATACCTGGGCCCACTTCATTATGGAGTACATTTCAGGCTTCATTTGACGCCTACTTTGCCAACATATAATTTCTCCTGCTATAGCCTGAGCTGGGATATATTTAACCAAACTCCACACAGTGTGTATATTAAACCACCTTGCGGAGTAGCAGGGTGTGTACTGAGGCAGGCACTGGCCAGTCACACAAAGGCTGCACACAGTCAGCAGCAGCGTGGCCAGGGAAAAATGTGACCACCCAGCTCATTCCTGCAGCCAGACATCGCTCAGCAGCCCCGGCCACCAGGCGCAAATACTATTAAAACACGTCCTCCCACTGGACTGAATGCAGGGCAGAGGAAAGAGTGGGGGCCGGCAGGGCCAGTGAGTCAGAGCTGCATGTCACTGTGTCATAGTACTATGACTGATAAACAAACAACCACACAGACTTACTTTTTCTTGGCTTCCTCATACTGCCAGTTGAGTTTCACTTTGTCCACCAAATGTGAGGAATCTTGGGAACCATACTTGAGGGAAAAACGACATGAAAAAGTATTGAGCGTGGTTTTAAATATACGTTGAAACATGGATTACAAATATGATCTAATGTGCTGTCCTTTCAGATCTATGATGGGAGGGTTAATAAGCCTCCTGCAGCCTCAGTCATCTTCTCTACTCCTCAAAGGGAGGACTCGCAGTGTCTCCTACCTCTCCCATTAAATCAGTCTGACAGCCAGTGTCACAGTACTGCTGCAGTACACACGAGTCACCCGCGGTTCCAGTGCTATTTGCCACCTCGCTGGCCGAGTCGCTGATGGACAAGCTGCTTTGGAAGTTCACCGTCAGTTTCACCAGGCTCTGTGGGATGACACAATCAAACTTATTAAAGAATCTACATAACTATCTCCAAATAATATAACAATAGTTGACATTATATCAGTAGCAGGCCAACTCCCTCCAGGAATTAGACACCTTTAAATAGAATAGAATCAGGTTTATTGCCATTGCCGAACACAAGTAGCCTACTGGTGTATGAATGTGTGTGTGAATGGGTGAATGTGAGGCACTGTAAAGCACTTTGGGCACCATGAAGGTGTAGAAAAAAGGTGCTATATAAGTTCAGTCCATTAGTACAGTGCACAAGGTTTTGTTTACATCTCTAAGTATCCAGAGTAAAAAAAAAAAAAAACATTTAACAATATATAAATCTAAATAAATGGGAAATAAGGGTAGGAAATGTGCAGAATAGATAGAAATATGAACTAGAAGTAAATATTCTCTTCAGCCCCAGCAATGCATTTTTCCCAGCAAGAGTTTCACAGCTTTACTTAATGTATCAGAGAAGAGAATTATTTAATGTAAAAAAAAAAAAAAAAAAAGAAAAAAAATTTTACTTTCCTGTGTCTCAGGAAAATATGACAAAGTACAAAAATATAGATATATATAGAAATATGTGCAATAGTGCAATTAGGTCCAGTTTAATTATGTTATATATGTAACAGTGTGGTCACAATTTAACATCCAGATAAATATGTTAAAAACATAACAGCGTGGGTAACAGTGTAACTGTTGGGTGGTTTGTGTATTATGTAGAGTAGCATCCTAATGACTAGTGTCTAAATTTAGTTCCAGGGGCTTTATTTTACCTCAAATATGTTGCTGTGTGGTACTTGCAGCGACTGATTTAATGGCAGTGTTATTTATTAGTGGTTCACGATGGCAGATATAAGGCTTTCCTGAATCCCTTATGTCCTTCCTGCACTTCTGGCAACTTCTGGCTTACTTATTGGCAATATGTACGTTGTTGCCTGTATTCGTATTGTGCTAAAGAGTTTAATATATACTCTCCTGTACCAAAAAAAATTCCACTGGCAGGGGTCATGTGGCTACTGAAGAATCTAAAGAATGTATTTCAGTCACCATTTTAAAGAAGTCATGCAATTTTTCATTGTGCTTTGACACATTAGCATGGGGTTACTGAATAAAGCATATGGACAAAGTCCAGCCTTGTATTGCATTTATCTAGAGGATGTTGCACACAAAATAATGTGTAAAAACAGAAATGAAGACAATCAATGGTCTGAACTTTCATCATCTTCTAAAAACTCACCCTTATCGTCAACCATTTTTATAGTAAACAGCTATTATTATATGAGTGGGTGTGTATGTATGTATATTTGTGTTACTATGTGTATTTGTGCACATGTCTTATGTCCTTGGCCGTTCTTATTTTTAACATGTATGTTGAAATATTTGCCTGGTTTGTCTGTTTATGTACTTTTATCACTTTGTAAACGTGTTATGACAATAAAGTTTTACTTACTAAAAGTTCTGGGTGTTTCATTGGAAATGTGGCTGTTGTGACATTAACAAACAGGGAAAAGCGATTACCAAAACTAACCTTTAAAGGTGGCTTTTGCTTCCAAACTATCCTTTAGACATATTATTAATAATATTTTTAGTGTGTCATTGAGCTCCATTACAAGTGTATAAAGAGATATTAGCAGGAAATGAGTCTTCAAATGTGGTGTGATGATCAGCCTTGAATCACTGTCCTGTTACCACTCCATTATTTATACATTATTACTCCATGACATTCTTTGCTTTGCTGACGGATTCTGAGATGTGGTTGGTGATTCAGACGTCTGGAAATGTGCTTATTAAGACAATTGCAGCAGCAGTACACTGACAGACACTAGAGGTCAGCATAGAATATTCCAACAATAAAAACAACAGCGACAGGAGTTTTCGTGTTTTTTAAAGGAGTTACCTGGATGAGGTCCTGCCTTTCCTTTTCGCCTGTGCTGATGGCCTTTTTGATGCTGCGCAGCTCATTGAAGATAGCTTGAGCCTCGTCCAGCTTGTAGTTAGTCTGACTGCTGGACATCTTCCTGTCGATCCTGCGACACAATGGCACAAATGAACATACTTGCATATGCATGAAGTCCAAAGTTTGTGTCTTAGTGGTCCATCAATAGTTACTGTCCTGCGGTCTTTTAGACATGTGAAGACTTATTAAAACTCAGGTGACAGGTAAATCTATGTCACAACATTTATGATTTTACTGCATGTTACATAATTCTCATTGAAGTGATGTTTCAACCAGTGTAATAGACCTGTTTTTCTTCACTTCTCCTACTGTAGCCAACAACCAAAAGGTCTTGTACATGTATATACAATTCTGTTCTAGTACTTATTACTGATAATAAATGCAATACTAACACTGTGAGCTAAGTTTTTATGATAATATTTATAAGTAAAGCCCTTACTAGTATATATATATATATATTTTACCTCCATATCACTTCACTATTGTCTTTCACTGCTGTTCTTTGTCATAAGTGTTCTAAGAGAACAGATAAATGAAAATTAAGAGACTAAGGGGACAGTTTTTTCTGTTTTGCACTCTGCACTTGCAACCTGGACTGCATTTCAGAAAGTGTTTTAACTCAGTATATAGGGTTCCTTCAGGTTTCTACAAGTTAAATTTAAGACTTTTTAAGATCTTTTGTAAGACTACTTAGAACAGAATTTAATACCCATTTCACAGCCTATTTCATGGCCATACTGGCTAAAAATTTGTGACTCCTAGAATATAGGAAAATGTAATGATTTATTCCAGCGCCTTGATTCCCACTGTCCCGGGTCATTGCTCACTGGGGGCTGCAAAGTTAGCAATTACTGGTTCCTAATTTCAGTATAAATTGTTGGGTTAGAACCGGTGGAACTGAGTAGAATAACGTTACTTCCTTGCAGCTTGGATATTTAACAGACACATTTAAACACAATACAGTGAACAAGTTTATGGCACCATAACTTAAGAACCTACCATATCAAATTTAACACCTTTTAAAGACTTTTTTAAAGTTTTAAATGCAGATTTTGTAAATTTAAGACTTTTTAAGACTTTGCGGGAACCCTGACTATATTACCTTACCTTAAATTAATTCACTGAATAGTCTTTTACATTTTATTGTCTCTTTCAAAGTAATTCTTTACTGTTACATCAGAAATGAAGCACTCACCTCAGTTTTTTCTGACTTTGAATAAAGGTTTAAATGTGCAATGCTGAAACTATGATTATGTGGTGTTAACTAGCATTTTTTTCTGAAATGACAGCAGCATGTGGTGTATTTAATACAAGTAATTTTTTCAGCAAAAGGGGGTAGGAGAGACAGGTATTGTTAATTATGGGGCAAAAAAATCACTCTTCTTGTGCATGCTAAACTGTGGTGTATTCTATGTGCAGAGTTTGGACACAGTGCAGCCTCTTAAAGTTAAAGAATGACATCGTACATTCCTCAGTAGAAACAGGGTGTTGCTTCATGTTGGAAAAGCCGTTAGTGGAATATAAGTCATTAGAGAAAACAAAGAATCACCAGACAGACATGGTAAGTGTTTTTGTGAGGGATGTAACATTCATGAGCCGTTTTTAGACTGTGGTCAGTTATGAAATACTGACAGTGCATGTGACGGGCCAGTGTAAAGAGCTAATCTTGATGCTGATGAACTGAACTATTCTGATTTGCTGCTTTGAAGTGAATCAGCCTGTTTTCTTCCGTGTGGTCGGTTGGTACAGGGGGGTTTGTTGGTCGGTCAGGGAGCTGCTGCTGGTGGAGTGCGGCAGGCAGGCATGGTGCCTCCTCCATCAGTGGGCCTGGCACGTGGCCCCCACTCTTACCACAGCTCGCTTCCTTCACTCGCCTTCAACAGCAGGTACTGTTCATTCACCGACCCTGCCTCTTCCTCCCAAAACAAGCCCTGCTTTGTTCCCCCGCCCCACTGGCAGGACCTGGGAGTTTATATGTTTAGTAAAAAAAGCCACTGCCCACCCCTCAGTGCCTGCCTGGACTGAACCCCCGCCCTACATTCTGTAGAGCCAGCTAATATTTTCTTAACAAGTAATATGTTTTAAAGTCAATTAGGCTTTTGGGCTACATAAATACTTAATCTCGAGTTATATTGGTGCAGTGAAATTATGTCTGATGTCAGAAAAAGGACAACATTTGCAAAGATAAGCTATGATGGTCTGTAACACAGATGAGCAGAAAAGATATATATGTGCCAAACTGTGGTAAAGAGATAAACTCTTGAATTCTTTTACTCTCATAATAATGACTTTAGGGGAGGGGGATATACGCAAAAGGCTGTTTATCTGATGCGACATAGTGTGGAGAACAATTAGCTATATTGCTGACAACAGCTAAGATTGAACAAACAACAGCCGTAGGGTCCCTCCTGGCCTCAACCCCACTGGGCAAAACCGACCCAATGAAACAATGGAACGCACACAGAGGTAAAACAAAGGCACAAACACGCATACGAGCAAGTACGTGGACACACACACACACACAAAAAAAAACTCAAGAGGAGGATGCTGCCGTGTTTTCTGCAAGCTGTGTATTCTCCTGGCTATTCTGGGAATCACTTGAGTTGTGTATTATCTAAGAGATAAGGACTCTTTGCCAGGCCTCAGGAAGTGCAGAGGAATTTGCTGCCAGATATCTCTGTGTTTTTGAAACTGCGCTGGAGCCCTACACACCCCCCCTCCTCCCTCCCTCTCCATGGAGCAACTTCCTCTCCAGGCTGAGCCTTGGCTCCCTGCACTCCACTGGTGCATCCTCTTCCTGAGGTGGAGTCCCCTTTTCCATCAAAACTCCCTCCATTTGCCTTTTTCTCAAATGCTCTCTTTTTCCCTCCAAGAGGTGGAGCCTCTATTTTCTAACATGAAATTTGGAACGGCTCAGAAATGTTCCCAGCACAAAAAGACACTATGTGTAAGCACATAAAAATATCACACACTCACCAAGACAACGAAGTCAGAAAAAGGGGAAAGTTAAATAAAACGATCCTCTTATTTCCTTAAAAACCTGTAGGTTTCTACACAGATAAAAAGGCTTTTGATCAAAACTTTAGTGATTTCCTGGGCAGATGAATAAAATAATGCCTTCTTAGATAATTAAAATATGATGAATTGCATGTATGAGCAGCGTGAAATTATTTAGTGACACATATTTTAAATCAGACAACCTGCTCAGCTGAACGAAACAGTAAATATGGACAAAGATAAGGACAGGAAGTGGAGAGGACACAGAAAAAGGCCAGTCTGTGTTAAGTTGAAGGTAAAGGACAAGACCAAACACTGAGGGTGAGAGAGAATGAGAAGGGAAAAGGCTGTTGGGTGGGGGGCAGAGCAGCGGGGCCAGTGTCTAGGAGGGAGAAGGGTGGCCATGGGAGGAAGGGTGGGGGTCTGGGACACAGAGGCAGAGGAACACTCACTCCTGTAGGGTCTCCACACCCATTTCCTTATATTGCAGCTCCTGCTTCACCTGGGCCAGCTCCTGCTTCAGCCTGGAGAGCTGTGGACACAAGGCCGAGCACCGGGTTACCATGGCACACAATGGGCTTCTCTCACCACCACCGCTGACCTGAAGTGCTTAGTCATGACTATTCACATAGAGGAATGCTCAGATATGTTTATACAAAGACCAGCGGACATACATATCCACATCCACCAACTCTGGACCATAAAACCAAGGCTTTTCTCACCTAAACAAATGGCAGATGAGAATTTTTATTGTTATTGTAATAGTATTTTTTTTTTAAATTTGTTAACAGGCGAAGAATAACACCTGAATGATCTATTACAATAAAGATTACATTAGTCAATTAACATGGAAAACTAAACATATTTGATTACTGTCTAATTTACAGCTTATTGCTCATTTATTTTTTTTTAAATTTGATACTGTATGTGCATCTGTATTAATACTGACAGTGTGTTGACAATAAATACAATACACAGCCTGGGAAACGTTAAAAGACCACTGGTTTTAGCATTTACAGTTACACATCTAAGTGGGACGTTTGTTTATTCTAGAATCTAGTGACAGATTTCTTCAAAATCACAATCAGAAGAATTGTCATTTATAGCATTCACTTGCAGATTAAAAAAAATGCTGGTCACGTGCCCAAGACAGTGAAGATCTCAAATAATACATTTTAATAAAATACTACTACTTCAACTTTGGAAGAATTTAGAAATCACTACTTAGTGGAATAACCAAGATTTCCAGTCATAGTTTTCATGTGTCTTGTCAGTCTGTCTCACTGCTGTTGGTGCTTTATTTTACTCCTGTTAAACAAATGAAAGCAGTTCAGTCATGACCATCCATCTGTCTATTCACCACACTCCAGAAGTTTGGAAATTTGGATTGGTCTTTAAATTTTTTCTGGAGCGGTTAAACATTTAATACTTTAAAATTAAAATATCGCTACTTGTGCATCTTTACAATAAACTCTAGTTTTATAGACATAAAAACACAATTTTCTGCATAGCGATTTAAGACTTTCAAAGTATTTGTTAAGGTATGGTTTTAGAGTACGTACCATTAGCTTTACACCAAAAGTAATTTCAATTTGTTTATAGACATAAGAGAAATAGAGGAAAAAGGACAGAATTGGTTCAAGAAAAATTCTAAATGGTGTACTTGTGAAATATCTTTATACAAATTCATATTTGTAATAAACAGAGCATTTTAGTTTTTTTTTTTTTTTTTATTTCAGCATATTTCAGTTGAGCTCAGCTTTTCAGAGTTAACACTTCAGGTTATAAAGTCCCCGATTAAGGAAACACCAAATGACTGAGCACACAGAAATGTCCAACTTGGCCTGGTGAGTCACTGACCTAGCCTCTGCCTGACCCTTTGATGATGATCTCATCCTCATCCTCTCAAGGCCCTGGGCCAGAGGCACAGTATCCTGTAGGGGCCACACCCCAGCCCCCTTTTCTGCCCAAAAAGGGCCCCTTGCTGCAGCCCATTGTTCTCCTCTGATAATGACTTACCCGCTCTCGTCTACAAGCTATTTCCACTTTTATTTGGTCAGGGTCGTATTTCGCGTTTGATGACGAGCTGGAGAGTGCTGTGAACAGAGGAGGAGAAAGGAGAGAGGGGGATCTGCAGTTAGTGAACAGTGATGACATGACAGTTATCTTTGAGGCTGAGGGGGATTCGGTGTCTCCGCTCTCTATGGACGGCCCCCTGGTTACTTTTGTGTGTGACAGCTGTCTGAAGTCAGAGGTTGAACTGGGATAAAAGAGAGGGTGGGGTGAACCAGGACTGAGGCTTTGGATGGTTTTCTATAGATCTAAAACCCCTAGCAGCTCCTGAAGAGACGTCAACTATATAGAATGTTCAAGGGACATGACTAGGTCAGCTAAGGTCAGTGTCACGTCCATCTAACCTTCCAGTTACCACTCTTTTCAGCCCTATATCTGTCTTTTTATGTATGCTCCTCTGCATATGTTGTGATTAACCACAGAGGACTGGGCACATATTCACTGTAAAGGGAGTGGGCTGGACATTAGTGTGTCTTACTGCTGGTGAGGGAGCGGTTATCCTCAGAGAGCTCACGAAAGAGCAACATTTCCTGCTGAGCCAGCTCCAGACGCTGCTGCTTGATCAGGTACATCTCCTTCTTAGCTTCGAGGGCCTCCTGGGCCACCACGAGGTACTCCTTCAGCATGCGCTCCTGCTCCTGCCGCCACTGAGTCCGTGGGTTCTCAATCTGGGTGGTCTCTGTCAACAGCCAGAAGTGAAAAATGAGCCAATAATCTCATGATAATGCACGGTAACTTTTTTATGAATCACAGAGTCGGTATGTTCTTCTTTGCATCCACACCAGTTTCATTTTTATGGGTTGAGACAAAGCGGATGGATGTACTCACTGTTGATGTGGTCGATGTAGTAGACCCCCACTTGCTGGTCATAAACTTCCTCCCACCCGAGAGGCAGCTCATCTCCAACACAGTCAGCAAACGTCAGCGGTTTTGTGATCCTGAAATGATTTAACATCCATTTAGTGCAACAGTAACTGAGAGGAATGTACATATGCACTTGAGCATCAGTTTAAGGAACAAACCAGTAGCTCTAAGATGCTAAATAAGGCATTTTCTCACTAAATAAATAAATTGTAATAAACTTTTTTAATCAGCCCTGCGATGAACTGGCGATATGTCCAGGGTGTACCCTGCCTTCACCCATAAGTAGCTGGGATAGGCTCCAGTGACCCCCGTGACCCTAGTGAGGATGAAGTGGGTTCAGATAATGAATGAATGAAACTTTTTTAATCACCTCGAACAGGGATCTGCTGATGAGTAGAAAGAAATAATAACCTTGCACTGAAAAAAAACATTGAACAAGATGAAGAGCAGAAACTCTGCATATCTGCGATACTGAACCACAGCTTCTGTTAAAGTCGAACTACTCTTCCTATGTTGGTGATTTACAAGCTCATGTGTTTTATAGGGTTACAAAGGTGTTTGCTTCAGTACCCCTTGGAGAGGGAGCAAATCAGTTCAGGTGGGCCAGAGACCAAACTGAAGCCCTGAAGGCAGCGATGAAAATGACACAGTTATAATTATTTATACCTTCACCACTGTGGAATAATGTCTTGAGACCTGTACAGGACAGTAAATGTACTGCAAACCATATTAATGAAGCCCAAGAGGATTTACTGACCTATAACCGTGTTTCGTGAGGGAAGTTAGGTAATGTCATGTATATTCCAAGTAAAACAACATGGTGGATGTGGGGAGTGTTTGGTTACAAGTGGATTTAAGATAATCCCTTCAGATGTAATTGGATCAATCTGCAACAAAAGGGAAATTAACAGGATACGAAGCATCACAGAGCTAAGGGACTGTTTACCTCCCACAGCTCAATGAGGATAAGGGATAAATATAGAAATCTGACAGCAAACAACGGTTTTACACACACTGTGATACTACCAAGCCAAAATCAAATTTAGTTCATCTTTAGTTTAATACATCTTTGACTTTAAAAGTGGATATGGAAATAATGAAATACCAGAAAAAGTTAGAGAATGGGTTCAAGAAAAAACCCAAAATGTGTAGTTATCTGGCACAATACTGTGATATCTCAATATGGGTAGCATAAACTGCAGCGAGTGAATGGAAATGAGCTAGGTGGATAAAAAGATACCCATGTGTGTAACATCTGGAAATTAGAGTGGAAGTGTACATGGAAGCTATAAATTTCATTGGATAAAAATACAAGAACTATGACATTTACCGAAAGGCTGGGGCTCTTCTTAAACCTGCAGCCATTTAAAAGAGTGATATTTTGCTTTTTTAAATGGAATTACGCATTTTAAAACATTTCCCTCTGGTCTACATAAACTGTAAATGCTATGCTTGGGTCTGAATTCTTCATTAATTAAACTCCACAGGTCCATCTTCAACCCGGTTTCTGACTAAGGACATGAGAAAGGTTGTTTTGATCGCTGGCCCTTTAAATCCAAATGAGCCACTTCACACCCCACCCCCTCCAGGTTGTTGACTGTACTTTCTGTCACGTTCAGCCACTTGTGTTCATTAATACAACCAACAAATGAACATTTTAGGTAATCGGCTCAAAGTTTGGACATATTTTCAGGATGGACTACAACCACTGCTACTGATAAACAATTATGGCGTACTTGGAGAAATGTTCGTAGGAAGTGTTGACCTTATATGTGCAAATGTTGTGACGTAACTAATTACAAAATGTAACAAATTAAGCCGGAATTAAAACGGGTTGAAGAATTCCACTTGATTTTTGCCGGAATGAATATAAAGATAGCTTTGCAGCACCTGGAGGGTTCAAATTCAAACTTTTTGAGCTGTTACACAAATAAATGTACCAAAGACTAATAAAAGTGGGTTCAGCTAAAAAAAAACAAACAAAAAAAAAACAGAGCCCAAGTGTCATGATGTCTTTAGCTGTGTCTGTGGATGTGGCCTCATCAGCTCCACTGTGGCGGCCTGTAGCAGTGACTATGACGGTCTGAGCACAGCTAATGACATCAGGCTGATGCATGGCTGACTACTTATCTGCACATATCAGTGAGCTGTGAACCAGTGGCTTTGATGACAGCAGCACATACTGGAACTGCCTGATTATCATCAATCAGCGCACACAAAAAGGTCCAGCAACAGTGACCCCTTCGAGTACCGCAGAATGCTCACAACGCAGATAGAGCACAAGGCCTGATCCTGGAGAGGAATGCACACAATGAAGGGACGGCCCAGAGAGAGTAGCTGAGGCATTCTGCACCGCATTCCTCAAGAGACAGACACAGCAGCTCTCCTCACCCAAGGCTGCACTCCATCTTAACTACAATTTGTTCGCAATGAAATGGTTTTCACGGCCATGAAAAGTGGGACACATGCTGATGACTGGAATTAACAGGAAGCACAGATGAAGTCTGCCTTCTGTCTGAACCAGTCTTTATGTGAGTGACAACAAAAAATATATCTGATGCACAATAAAACACTTCTGACACTAATATTTAATTAAATTAGCATATCCAGCGGTATTTGGGTGTATTAAGTAGAATCGTAGAGGATGATTCACAAAGGCTTGTCAGAAGCCTTCAACAATGCCATAAAACTAATGAACTCCCTTTGCATTTTCACACATTTTTGGGGCTGGGTGTTACTCATGGCTGATAACGTAGTATTAGGTCTTTTAGTTTTATTGGAATGTTCTGAGTCATTGTGTTTCATATAACTCTAATTTACACTATTAGATAATTTTTTATGGTTTAATTGTCCCATTTTCCAATTTTGAAAATGGAAAACATTCGATGTCTAAGGGACCAAATAAAACAAAAACGGTAAAATGGACAAAAACAACAAATAATGAGTCAGCAATTACAAAAAAGCAAATAGGTATTGAATCCATTTATTTTAATTCTGAGAAATGTAGATCTGATATTTTCCCATTTATTTTACAGAAATGTGAATAATCTCCATTAACATCTTTAATTATCTGACTTCAATTATCTGAAACAGCCTGAAGAAGTAAACCCATTTCCAGTGTTACAAAAAACCCCAAAACAAAAGAAAAAAACAATAACTCAGCATGGATGAAAATATCAGTTCCAGGATTATCAAAGCCTTATGATCTGTGCTACTGTATTGTTGGGCAATATATAAAATTAATTAAAATAATAAGGGATTCTTAATAATAATAAATGAAAAAAAAGCCTAAATCACAACATTGTGATTATTCCCTGGGACTCCTTTCTTGCTTAAAAATTCAGAATGAAACCCGTTCGCTTAGCCTATTATTACTTAGCTCTAATAATTCTCAGAACAACTGCAGCACAAAGTGTTTTATTATACGCTGAGTTTAAGTCTTGACAACTAGATAAGACAACAGACAGGGAAAAGAAGTAGGCTATGCATACTCCTAAGACAATTTTACTACAGTGAAATTAAAAAAGTAAGTTGTTTTTTTGTAAGCTGTAGTTTTTGGGTTTTTTTTCTCCTGCCAATGGGACTCCAGATGGAAATTAGCCTTATGGTTATAATCTTGCATATTTATGTGTAAACGTTTATTAATATGCACTGTCCCATTTTAAAAACAAATAAATCATTCATTCATTCAAAAGAGCACAACATATTACCACGTGTACAACATTAACATATATCACATTTATTATTCAAATTCATAATTAATTTATTGAATGATGAGTATTGTACTGCATATGTGTACATACAGCACATTTTTTCTGTATCATCTACCTCTACTTGATAGAAACCCACTGGTGAAAGTGTCTGGAAAAGTCTGTAAGTCAGTAGTAAGGTAAAAGAAGTGCACGTAGTCAAACAGAAGCACAAGACAAACACAAGCACACTGCCCACGTTCTCCTGCTTTAAGTGTTTGCTGAAGATAAACAAATGTCCTGACACTTAAAAAACACTCGAACAAGACAGTCACACCTATGTGGTCACAATTCATGTGAATAATGAGTGGAGGGGGAGCGGTGACGAGACGATTCAGAAGAGTTACAACAAAGCTGTGTATGGTACGCACAGGCACTTTCACAGTAGCTGGGATATATTTTGGATTCAGTCACAGAGGTCATAAAAACAGAGGGAAAGACCACAAGAGGCCTGGGTGGGAGCTGGGAATCTATGTGACGTTTGTGGGGGAGTTTAGTCCTCGGCTGCCCTCCGACCTCCCCAGAGAAAGAGACAGAGGGAAAACCATGTCCTCTCACAGATCTGAATCTGAGTATCTGAATGTTTGGTTTGTTACGCAGTCTTGTGACAGTAGCCTCTGGTTTTCCAAGTCATGTCTTTGGAGGCTGTGTACAACACAGTGGATGATACGCAGTAAATACAATACACTAAAGCTGAAGTGTGCTGTGTCTGTTCAAATGAAATCAACGCTTTATAAGCAAAACGTCACACGTCTTTAACATCATTTCCTGAGCTCTGATAATAATTGTGCCAGTCGTCATCTGTCCGACCGACACAGTGACCCCAGATAAACCTCTGTGTGCTGACACAGTGAATCGGTCAACATCATGCGTAACCTGGCTGGATTTAACGCCGGGCTGAGACTGCTGTAGTACACATAGCAAAACACTTTATATTACAGGGTTACTACACAGATACTGACCTCATGTGTGTTCACAAGTTAGTTTTAGTTCGTAGTGCGCAGTGCTCTGAGACAGTGCATCACTGGCTGATGTCAATGAGGTTTTATGTTGACGCACGGGCTGACATCCTGTGAGGAAGCCAACAAAACTCATTTATGTCTGCAAAGTCAGCTGTGGCAGCACAGTCAGTATGTACATTAAATACTGCAAGGTCATAAAAAAGTCAGCATCTGAATTTCACTAAGCTACTATGTAAGATCCTTCCATTGGATAATTACTGCAGTGATTAATATGTATTTATTGGAAACACATTTTTTAACTGATGCATTGAGTTACATTTTTTTTCTTGAACAACAGTTTGATAGAGACCGTAAACACTGGTCTCTGGTAAAAGGTCATGTGGTCTGAGTAGTCCAGACTGAACCTGTTCCTGAGTGATAGGTGGATCAGGGTGAGAAGAGGTGGATGAAGTGATTACCCATCATGCCTATTGTCTACAGTATAAGCCTGTGGGGACAGTGTTATGATCTGAGGTTGGTTCAGTTGGTCAGGTCTAGGTTCAACAACATTGTGTCAATAAAATTAGGTCAGTTGACGGCATGAACATACAGGAATGACCAGGCCTGAACGTCAGTGGATTTTTTTTCTTCGCTGATGACACTGGAATATTCCAAGATGATAATGTACTCATCAGGATTCATCAGGACCAAATTATGGTTCAGGAAGAATGAGACTGAGAATTTTAACACATCAATCGGCCACCACAGACTCCAGACCTGAACCCCACTGAGAAACTTTGGGATGTGACTGAACATACTTCAAACAGTGGTCCGAGTCGTCCGACTCTCCATCATTAACACATAATCTTGGCCAAAAATTAGTGCAACTATGGACAAAAATAAATCTTGAGACATTCATTGTGCCATCAGATAAGCACTGTGTGGCATAAATGATGCTGTGGTGAATATGACCTAAAAGCGGTCCAATAAATATTGTGTGTCTGACTGACCAAGGTTATCACCAGGTTTACCCTGATGAATATCTGTGTAGCGTATAAAATAATTAGTTGATTAATCAATCGATTTTGTCATGATTGTTCAAAACACCAGATGTTTGTTATAACTCAAAGTTCCTATGTCAGTGTTTGTACAGTCTTTATAAGATAGTCTTAACTGACACATTGTATGTAAAACATCCCCCTGGGGCCTATGCTATACATTTATTGATTTGTGTATTTACATCATATCAAATGCTTCCGGCATATAACTGCCTGTTTCATTCAGTTACACGTCAATGCCATCACACCCCATTTACCAATTGTAACGTTTACTTGTTGTTTCCTTCAATTGAAATGTAATAATAGGAATATACATCTCTAACCATATTAGCTTGTCTATAAATGTCACATCAGATAGATTTTCAGCTGTGACGATGGTGAACACAGCAAGTCCTGTGATCTCCCATTATTTCACTTCATCTACAACTATTTCTTTATTATTTTGACTGAGATCCCTAATGATAGATATTACACACTTGTTAAAGTATTGGAATGTATTTTGAGAAAATCTGAGATTCCCAGAAGGTCATGCATTCAAGTAAATGAGGAAGAGAAGGAATATAAGGACATTTCTGATGTTTTATCAGCAAATTAAAAGATAACCAGAATAGTTTCCTTAGTGGAAATGTCTGCAAATATATGAAGAGAAAACAACAATGTTTTAAGATACTATGCATGATTTGAAAACCTATCAGCAATAATGTAAATTGTGTTTAAATAAGAAAGAAATCTGTTGGTTTTAATACTCAGTAACACTGCCAGCAGTTAAAGATGGAGGTTATTAATGATGGGTGAAGTTTTGCCCAAAAATGTTACACATTCTTCAGGATCGTGTTACAATCAGAGAGGAAACAGAAAATGAGACAGATATGCAACATAGAAAACAGAGATGCCTACAGAATGACAGGCATGTTCAGCTGTGGACGGATGAAATGCTGCTAGTGACTTGCCACTTCCCAGCCAAATATATTTAGTTGTCAAAGACATTTGCTAATTCTAGAATAATCTGTGCCATCCTTGGTTGTCCCCAGAGATATTTCTATCTGAAGCAGCCCCTTTATACCCGGTGACGAGCTGCTGCATGGGAAAGGCATGTGAAACTGGAGTCTGGGCTGGTGGACCTCGTCTGGTCTGGACCATCCACACAAACTCCACAGCCTTTGTTCACGATGGCCTCTGTGTTACACTAACAATAATTTTCCTCACTATGTTTTATTCAAACACCATAGCCTCCATTCTTTATTTTGGATTGGGTTACTATCCTTCAGCTTGACCACAAAAAGCATGACTACCACATGTTTTCAGAAACTTTACAGCCACTCCTGCCAGTTCACTCAGTTTATATTGAATTAAAAAACCTGTGTTAATTGAGACACGTCGTCGTCACAATGTAGCAGTGTCCTCATAGCACAGAAAGGGATGGATACATTTTTGACACTGATGTTTAATTGTACGCAGGCTCACTGTATAAATAAACCAAACACTAATGTGATAAAACACCCACAGGAACCTTAGTGGGCATCCACTCAGACTCTGTTATTGTCCCAGCTGCTGAAGTCTAGGAATAAGAATTGAAGCTTGACCTCTGAGTGACGAGCAGTGCACACGTGACCAGAAAAAACAACAAATGCGGTGACATGCTGTAGACGGGCACACAGGGTGATAACGGAGAACTCTGCATGCGCTCATTTTAACTCCGATACACAAATACCACCTGCTTTCATTCCCACACCGCTCCCTTGTTAGCTCGTCTATGGAGGGCAATAGACAGACAGACAGACAGACAGACAGATAGACAGATAGACAGACAGAGTCTCAGAAAATAAAGGCCACAAGTGTTGTTGGTCTAAAAATTCCTTTCTGTGTTAAAAAAGAAATGTGAAAACAACTTTGGGAGGAATGTCATTTATGTCCAGCCTCTCTGAGGGCCGGGTCCAGTATTTCCGAGCGAGGTCTGAAGCAGCTGGTGGACGGTGGCAGACAGACAGACAGACAGACGGACACCTGCTGGTCCTATTATGTGTTGAATCTCATGGAAATAGGTCTTCTATAAGTAGCCCCACATCCCTGTCACTGTACACATTTAGACAGTGTCTGGACACTTGGGAAGGGTTGGTCTCGCTAGGGGCCGAGCGTAGACAGGTCAACAGGACAACGGAGTGGAGGGACTCAAGAAAACTTTAACGCTGCCATGTGGAAGATTGTATTTCACTTTAGTTATTTATTACGTGATTAGGAGAGGGAGAAAAAAACACCTGCAGGAGTGGGCAGGAACAGGAATCACTATAACAATATGTTGGCTTTTATATAAATAATGCATTTCTAATATAAATAATGAAATTAAATGCATCTGAGGAATCACTTATGAAATGCAAGGTGCCAGAGATGTTAGAAAGTCACTGCCTCAAGACTTCCCCAATGTACAAGGAGATTGTAGTTATTCTTCTGGGACTGGGATGGGACAGGATTTTTTTTTTATGCGTCTTATTTACTTAGTTTGCCCTGGAATGGGACACAAGAGACAATCTACCCCTGTGTCAGATTAAATGTTTGGAGGGTTCTGTGTTGTATTAGGTGCTGGTAGGCTACTGACACATTGCTAAGCTAACAGTACGTTAGAAAAGAGCCAATGTGTAATTTGGGAGCAAGTGTACAAATTTTTTACTTTTTTTTTTTAAAATCATGGACGTAAGCAGGATCTATGTAAGGGGAAAATGGAGGTCTTCATTGAAAACTCTATTATATGTTAAGCCTTGCACTCTGTGAAACTGTCACTTGTAACTGTATCTGCAGCATTATGCTAATGTGGTGGTGCTGTAATTTTTTATTTTTATTTTTTAAATCAAAGAGAAATATTACTTAACTGCAGTAGAAAAGGCTGCTTTAATCTTTCTTGTGGTGTACATTTTTTCCTCAAGACTTTCAATAAATGTTGCTGTGATAACAACATAATCAGTGAACATTCCCTCATTTTGCTCACTTGAAGAGGTGTTTGATGAAGTAAAATACAGTGCTGCATATATGAGGATGGTACGATTCACCTCATTTTAAGCCAGGAAAAACTCAATAAGGAGAGAGTTGTCAGCTTTGTAATGGAGGTAGCAAATGTCAAAAAATGATCTTCTCCCAACAACAAACAGACTCCAAGACAAACTTCATGTAAGCGCAATGTAACATGTTGAATTAATGCACCTCCTCTCCTCCAAAACCTTGGAGGTATTAATCTTAAAGTGTCGCTGTGAATTCAAACAAAATGACGTCTGCACAGTTTGACACTCACTAACCCCTTTTACACAGCACTTTCACCTTGATTTTGGAACGACATCTGTGTAAACGAAATGGTGGGATCATTTGGTCCCACCTCTGTAATGCCTCTGGAGGTAGTAACAGAGCCCTGATAAAGGTGGAATCATGATTCTGGAACTCTATGTAAAAGGAACACCTCTCATTCTCACCCCAAGGTGTGACGTTTTGATGATGTATTGCAAGTGCGACCCCCGCCCCGGGCCGTGTACAGTAAAGAAACATATCAACGTGACCAAAAAGATGTTGAACTGGGGAGATGATCTGTGAGCTGTTGTCACTTTGGGCAGAGGACCCTATCCATGCTAACATTTGTGGAATGGTGAAAGACAATGACTCTGGACTACGCTATGCTTGGAGTATTTCCGATGGGCATCGGAAATACATCACATACATCACACTATACGCTGTGCTGCGTCACCGCCCCTTTGATTCCAGAATGTAGGCCCGCTGTGTAAAAGTCCAACCTGTCTCACCTCTGTTACTCCTTTAGATTGGCTGTGGAAATCAGTCAGTGGTGGCAAAAAGGTGAGATAACCATCTCACCTTTTTTCTGGGATCTCTGTGTAAAAGTGGCTACTGAAGAATTCATGGCATCACAAATACTTTGGTGTGTAATGCAGTTTATTATGCGACTTCGACATCGGTCAATCTCCATCACTCACAGGTGTGAATTTGTGAGTGAATGGTTGGTCATCTGTATATGTCAGCCCTGCGATGAACCGGTGTCACATCCAGGGTGCACCTCACCTTCAACCATAGGGAGCTGGGATAGGCTAAGTGGTTAAGAAAATTAATGAATGAACTTTTACAGTTGCACTGTGGAAACCAAAACCCATTGCTTCTCATCCACTGACTTATTCTTCTTAAGCCAACAGTATTTCCATATTCAGAGATTGAAAGATAATGTTGTTTTAACAGTTTTTAAAAACATAGATTTTTTTTTGTGTGAAAATCATATCAGACTCTAATAATATTTGAGTATTTTTACAACATCCAGTATAACATGAAGGGAATCTTTCATCGCTGGAGGATCTTTATGTACAATCTGCAGTCTGTTCAATATGAATAAATCTAATGCCTCTAATGGTAGTGATGCTCTTCACAGTAGTGTGCATGTTCTCGTTATATGAAAGCTTTCACACAGACAAGGGCAACAGTCAAAAATCGTTTTCATTATCACTTAATGTGCAGAAAAAGTGTGTCAAAAACTGTGAAAAAAACATCCTTTTATAATTTCCCAGAGGCCAAAGGGTTGTCATGACAGCTGTTGTTTTGACTAATCAACAAGTCCAAACCCTCTGGATATTTCATTGCCTTTCTCATAAGGAGCTAACAATTAGTTGTATTTTTCATTTTGATTGTAGTGACTGCTACTTATCTTGCCTTTCACAATTCATGGACTTCACTACATCTCAGAGGCACAGACTTTTTACTCCACTGCATTTGTCTGACAGCTTTAGTTACTTTTCGGATTTCAATTTGTCATCCCTTTCCTGTCGAGTGAAAACCATAAGTCTCCATATGCGATTATTTGTTTGTGTTCTTCTACTTAAGCTAAACACACTCTTTAAATCCCTCTTGGATTTACTGGAAAATGTAGTTACAGACACTTGAAAAAAGGCCTGTTCTGAGCTCATGACATCCAGCGATCCTACAAACATATGATGATTTGATCTATTTATGTGGACCATAACCATGTAGAGCAGTAAAATGCAACATACACATGACTGCATCAGTAATATGAATTGAAAAATCATTATGCGAGAGTAAAACATCACTTTACTACACAGTGACTACTTTTACATTTTCTTTCTTTAAGTACATTTTGTGGTTATATACTTTTTAAATACATGGTTTACTTTTATCAGAGTTAATTGAACTAAAACAACAACAAATTTGGCAAAACCAACTCTTTCTTTGTAACGTTAGCACGCAATATCATAAAAAGCTCTCCTACAGAACCGACCCGGATGAGGATTCAGAACAATTAATAAATGGTTTAGACTACAATCCATTAAAAGTGAATTCTTGTGCAGATATTTTTTTATACAGTTATAATAATATTAATCATATAAAATGATAAAATCTTGAGCACAAGCGTTAGTGAATCATTACCTAAAATGCTGTGGTGTAAGTACTCATTTGCAGACTTTGCAGATTACACTATAATACCCTGAATTACCCTCCTGACTCAGTGGTTACCTTTAATAGTTAGGATTTAAACAGTGATGATGAGCTGCAGAAAGTACACACCAACCCACAGGTATAGCTGGTGTTGCCAACTACATTTTTCTTCCATTTTGAATAAGTAAAGAATTGTGCAGACATGTGAAAGGGAAAAGAACAATGGTGTCCAACAGCTTGAGGTTGGCATGTCCTGTTTAGGTAGCACTCGTCACAATATACACATAAAACACAGGCGGCCTACACGTCTGACTGTTGACTGAGGCTGCTAAAAGACGCCGCAGCAACACAGTAAGACTGATGCTAAGAAGGTACTAAGTGTTTTTAATTTTGTCCAGTCATTCAGACTTAAAGAAACCTGGACACTAGAGGCACTAGAGGTATCAGAGGCACATAGGCAGTGTCCAGCCAATCTACTGGAGGTCTGAACTTCCAGAACAAGGAAAGGGGTGAAAGCTGAAGGCTGACACATTGTCCACGCGTGCAAAAGAACACAGAAAACACATAAGCAAAATGACACCGGATCAAGTAATGGCGTGTTTGTAACCTCCCCCCACCCAAAGACAAAAAAGAGCCATCATAATGAAAACACTGGGGGAAGCAAAATAACAGCGGGGTTCAGCGCATGTGAATAACCTTTCGATGCTGGTAACACAGCTCACCCTTTCCAGAATAATTGAATTTGGTGTGCTTTGTGACCAAGTATAAAGGCCTCCCTTTGCTGAGCGGCAGGCCGGCCATGGCTGTTGCATAACAGAGCTAATAAAGGAGGCCTACAGGGCCCATGATGGAGAGGAGGAGGCAGACACGTGGGAACTGCCTCTGTTCTGCTGCTTTGTCTGGGGCCGCGAGCGAGCAGAGCCCCTGGGCATTAGTGTAGGCATGCCTAACATAACACTCATTCCACAGTAACAAAAAAACCCCACAGAACTGCTCGGCTTATCTGCAGAAGTTGGCAGGGCTGCCCCAGAGCAGCTCAAGGTATCCACCGTCCTTAAAGACATGATGTGGACATTAAAGTTACAGGAGCTCATGTTTATGGACTTTTTTATTTTACTCGTTGTGTCTGACAGTCAGGTCACAGTATGTAAACACCAGAGCTGAGAGGTGCTCCCTCAGTTTCCCAGGTATCTGTGCACTGTGTTCACACATCCATCTAAGTTTTCACTACATGCTGTCATTAAACCAAAACAGCTCCCTCTGGATGTCCTCTTCACCCACAAGCAACAAACTTGAACTCTGGTTGATACGCAGCTCTGTTACAGTGCATCATGATCATCATTGACAGCTCTGTTTCAGCTCAATGGTCCCTGTGTTTTAGTGATTAGGCGATAATCCACCGCTGACACGCCTCCCAGTGGGTCAGCAGACTTGAGGCTCACACACACCCAGCGACCATGGGTGCAAGTTGTACAACGTTCCAGATCACGGGGTGGTCGGACCTGCGCTCCACCACTGCACAAGGTGCTCACAAACCTGCAGATTCATCCAATTAAGAACCTGGACTTTTGTTCACATCAGGAGTATGCATTACTATTTAATGAGATATGACAATATATCAATATATTAAGTAATCTGTACAACACATCACATTGGTTCTCGTGATGTTGATGCATCAACTGTTTTGATTGTCTATTGTAATATTTTATATTTATATGCATATATTGTGTTTCCTTCAACAATTGAGAATTTACTGATTCATATTTTATAACTTTCATGTTAAACATTTAATGGAACATTTACACTAAAGTACTTACATAAAAATATACAGACAGATGTGTATTGTTTGTATATAATATACTGATTCATTTAATTCACAGAAAATATTTTTTTCAATGATATGTGCTGCTATCAGGCTATGAGGCAAAAATCTTCATCAGGATGTGACACTTGCTCATGTCACACAGTTTTACCGTGAATTATCACCAAAATATTGAGAGGTTAACACTGGGAAGAACAATAATCAAATCAAATATGATCAAAATTGAAGTATGACCACAACTGAAATACAAATTGCAGGAGCTGTTTTGTTTTTTGTTTTTTTTTAATAAAAGGTAAGTAAGTCTGTCATAACAAATCATTACAAATAAAGCATATTGCCACACAAATGCCACATAATTAGTGACTGTGCATGTTTAGGACAGATTCCAGCGGAGATAAGAAAAAATGAAGTACAACAATTAGGCTAGCCACTAAAATTGTAACTGATGTGGCAATTGTAACATCTGTCATTACATTGTGATTCCTTTGACATGTTGTTCAGCTGTTCCAAATATGAGAGGCATCTGTAACTTCATGTCTCACACAAACAAGAATCTGACAAATATTAATCTGCGTGTATCTGCTGCATCACTTTAAACTATCCTATAGTATCTGCAGAATTATAAAAGTAAATAAATTCCGTCCAATAATAATAAGAACATCCCCAAGTCCAACAAGCTGTCAGATAAAAATATCACCCACTGTCATAAATGTAGATCAACCTCACTCACTCTCTGGCTCTTAAACACCACAACCAGCAGCCTACGCCTGACTGAATCTTGTCATGTGACATATTTAAGGAACCTGATCATGATCACTTGTCGTTCCTTACTTGCACATAATCATGTGGCAGTGTGTCACTCTGAGTTTAAGCTTGTGATGAAGGCCTACAATAACAATCAGCCTCTGATTTTAGTTGCACTCCAAACAGAGCAGCTGTCAAACAGGGCTTTGAAAGACGAGCACGAAACTCATATCGTGGCTGCATTCATCTCTGTGAGGCTCCTGCAATTCCCATCATGCCTAAGTGGCATGCAAACAGCCCGTTTTATCTGTGGCTGATGGAAGGAATCACACATTTTAAAAGCAGTTGCACCAGCCGAGGAGCTGACACCTTTTTGTATCTGTTGCATGTTAGCAAAAAGTTAGCTTTAGTGCTGTACAGTGGTGTGATTTATTGGAAAGTCAGTATCAGGTGGTGACAGAAGACATTCCTCTGGCCGAAACAACCTATAAATCACTGAGCAGCACCAGAACAAATGCAGAAAACATTCTTTAGTCATGCAAAAGTAAAACCCCATAGCCCCCTATCAAACGCTGACTACTAGGCCTAAGATCTTGTGAAACTGCTATCAGCCTCACATAACAATGGTTAATCAACATGCAGGGAGGAGGGGGGCCATCAAGGAAATCAGGTTTTTCTTATCTCGATTACATGCAGCTACTACATTCCCACTGCTGAAATCAGATGGAAGAAATGTGCCTTAAAATGTGCTGAACACAGTTACACACCAGTCAACTTCCTTTTCCTTTAAACAGAGATGCAAATTCACTCTGGACTCCCCAACCACATTTAGAGATGTTTTTGTCAGACGCTGTGCATTTCTGCCTTTCTCTCATAATGCAGCACAGTTTAAATACTTGCTATAATTCCCAGTAATCTCACAAAGTCTGCTTTGAATGCCTGATTGAGCCTGTTTCTGAGTTGGTGAAATCCCAGTCCCCACAAAAGCACATCCTTGCAGCTTTCCCAGTGGCCCAGCGAGCATTCCTCACATACTTTCACAAAGATTTCTGGGAGTTGGAGTTTAAAGCTCTTGTCATACTGCGCTCCATTGTCAAATCAAGTGAAACACACACACATTCAGGGTGATTTGGGGGGAGAGGGGCAACATTATGAAGCTGTACTTGACACAGTGGTCCAAAGGAGGTGTCCTTGTGTGGAAAGTAAAGGGGAGCCTGGTAACAATGGCTCTCTGTTAGATGTGTGAATCAGGAATGTTCAGGTCAGTCCAGTCATAAATACTGATGGGTCTGGGGGTTAAACATGGACATCAAGTTGCCTGTTTTGCATAAAAAGGGTCCAAGTGAAACCTCATATGATCACACTGACAGTTGGACTATGACCACAAACTAACATTTAGTGCATTCCTGTGATCACATTTAACTCCAAAGCATGAAGCAGCTGTCAAACCCACTGTGTGTGTTTTTTTTTACTTGACTTGAGCCACGTTAGTGAAATGTGAATGTGATAGTGTAAGGAGCCCACAGTGGGTGACCATGGGCGTTACATCCCATGTTAGCATGGGAACAGCTTCTAGAGGAGGGAGGCCAAATCTCAGCTGATTCATCTGTCGCAGCAACAATATAACTACAACACAACCCTGTAAAACATTAAAGGAAGCCGTGGATTTATCGTCCTGCCTCTATAAAGTAAACCAAACTAACTAAAGTGGCCCCTGAGTGAGCCTTCTGCCTCCGCCCTCCCTGGCTCTCCCTCCGGCCGCTCTGACATCTCCCTCCCGTCCCTCCAGCCTCTTCCTACGGGGGGACCTGTTGAATTCATCGGACTTTGTGTGAGTGTGTGTGCTCCCAGCAGCCCCGGGGCCTGTACCATACCTATCTCTGGGGTCTATCCATGAAGTTTGCCGGGTGTTGTGGTCGATAAAAAACACTCTTCCGTCGTAATCCCGGGCTTCCTCCCAGCCCGCGGGCAGCGGCAGCTCCGAGCTCTCTCTCCGCTTACCGCCGCTGACCCACGGCATAGCGTCGGGATGGTGAGAGGGCTGGAGCCCCCTGCCCTGCGTTTTATCCCCCCGAAAAGTCTGTCTTCACTGCATTACAACAAACTACTTCGACGCACTTGTCGGCCCAAACAACGGACACGTAAATAGAAAAGTTTCCACCGAGCTTGGTCCGTAGTTAAAGTCCCTCCGGAGTTCCATCCACTTTTCTTCACTAGCCCCAGAAACAGCACAGCGGCGGATTCACGGTCCTCGGTCCTCCATGTTCGCCTCCTCCACCATATTTCATTCCTCCGTGTCCATATTCGGGAGCGGATTTGCATAAACGGTCGGACGTACGACAGAGGCAGCCCCTCCATCCAATGGGGAGACTGCAGAGCCCCGGACTCCCATTAAAACTTTATTATAGACTCACGAAAATGTATTTAAAGTCTCAGCCCCACAACCAGTATGTCTGCGTTAACACTGGACTAAAGAGCGAAAAACAACAGTTATTCACTCATAAACTACAACCACTGCTCCTAAAACACTACAACACATGTCACAGCCTACCATTATCACATATGTGTAGTTATTGTCACTTTATACAGATTATTACTCAAACATTTGTTTATTTATCAATAATTTTGACTTTAAAGCCATACCCTTAACATCCACCAGGCCCTGTTTGTTATTGCTTATTGGTTGTTTTAGTGATACAACAGCGCCACCTGGTGTTTACAACTAATATAACACATTTCACCGATATTCATCTAATGCACTGTCTGTATACAGTTGCGGAAAAAATTATTAGACCATCAAAAGTCAACAAAAACAATGGTTATGCAATCAAGTACTAACTCCCGTGTGTATCATGTGACTAAAACAGAAACGAAAACATGGAATGTCTAAAAGCACTGTTTTTGGCAGTACAATGCCATAGATATTGATGTAAGAACTGAAGTGATTTTGGTTATTATCAAGAAAACATGGAGAATGGCTAGATATATCAGCACTGAAATTAAACTCTTAGGAGCTATTTTTGTTGTTATCATTGTATTTGTCCAAACAAATGTACCTTTAGTTTAACCAGGCATTAAAATGAACAAGAAATTGAAGAAAACTAGAGGTGGCCTAAATTTTTTCTGCGACTGCACAGTGGTAAAGAACAAGGTTTTTGGACACCCCATGCATTTGTGATATCCTCCTGAGACCTCCTTTACTTATAAATAAATGTAAAAAAAAAAAAAAAAAAAAAAAAAGCCACCTCTTTAGTCATTGAACTAAGTATTGTCCCATTCTCCAAACCCACATGCTTCTTTCTGCACATGCTCTGTTTCATCAAGATAATGAAACACATACAGGACGTGGCATGATGAAACTGTTAAGAATTTAGTTTTGTTATTTTTTCTTGTTAACAATAAACACAAAAAATATTTCTGTCTATCTGTGTGATGTAGCCACACCTTTGAAACACAAAAAAGATTTTCCCGTAATTATTCCATGATTATATTTGAGATTGTGTAACATTTTAAGGATGTCTGAAAACTTTTTTCTAAGACTGTATAATGGGTGTAAAAGTCATTACAGTTCAGGGGTCACATACAGCCCAATTTGACCTCAAGCTGGCTGGACCAGTAAAATAATACTCTATAAATGGTTCAAACTCAAAAATTTTCTCTTTGTTTTAGTGAAAAAA
Organism: Sphaeramia orbicularis; assembly: GCF_902148855.1. Classification (NCBI taxonomy): domain Eukaryota; kingdom Metazoa; phylum Chordata; class Actinopteri; order Kurtiformes; family Apogonidae; genus Sphaeramia; species Sphaeramia orbicularis. The sequence continues at coordinate 34,919,310 of NC_043960.1, forward strand.
AAGTAAAACTGAGTGATGAAAATGTTTACATTTACCAACTATCTTTTCACAAAAAATGTGAATAACCTGGAAAACCTGAAAGTTTGTAGGAAATAAAAGTGCAATTTTAACAATATTGTGCTTTAACTTATCATCTCTATATATCTATTATAAATCACAGTGGATCCACAAAGGCACTAACATTTAGTAACAGGCATAATATCGCTAAAACTTTGGAGTTTGGAACTAAACTGAGTTTGACACCTTTGATTGTTGATATCTTCGGTGTAATTTTTGTACTTTGCAAAAGGAACCTCTGGTGGGGCAGACTTTGGCCCACAGGCCATATGTTTGACACCCCTGATATAATATACAGTGACTAATACATTAAAGACCACCACCCAGTCTAAGGTTTATGCCATAGCTGCCCTAAATTAAAAGCATTAATAATTATCAAAGTCATTTTTTATGTTTCTGTAATGTTTAAAACACCAGAATATAGATGCTCTTTAACTGAAACTAATACTTCAATGCTAAAATATAATTATTGTAATCCATGAATCTATAAATTTATTATTTTACAAAAATAAATAAATAAATTTAAAAAAATAGTAAAAACACATCACTATTTCTTGATTAAGATGTAAAATATAATTACTTTCTTTTATTCCTGAACAGAAAAAATTAGTTTTAATGGTTGAGTGTAATGCTAGATTAATTTCTCACTTCTCAGAGAAGCCCAGTGAGCCAGCTCAAATTCAGGAATAAAAAGGTGGATTCAGTATGAAATTCATTCCTGAGTTCACTGACAATGAAAGAGTCACCTTAAAGTACCTCCTGATGTTGGATCATCCCTGAGACAAATAGGAAACTGTGATCTCATACATTTGTTAAGCACTGTATGAGGAGAAAAATACAGGATCACATCACATCCACAGTGTGTAAACCATTAATTTAAAATATTATCAATGACATGTTTATGTCAGTTATCAGTAACTGTCCCAATGAATGTCAGATCAATATTTCTTAAAGTTTAATGAAAGATAATTCAGTTACTTGTGGATTAAAATGGTCATTAATGGTCAGAACATAATAAATATGTTGTTTAAATCTTAAGAAATGCAAAAAAAAAATTCAACATTGAGTATGATTAACTGAAAAGAAACTGAAACATTTTGTGAGTATCGATGGTAATCTAAGCAAAATTAACAGAGAAGACAAAATTAAAATGTTGACATTGATTGTTGATATTATTGATGTTGATATTGCAATGATATTTATCACATATTAAAATTATGTAATATTAGAACATTTGTCAATATAGTTTTAGCTGTTAGCAATGAAACAATAGAATTCAATATGTCCCAATACTTTTGTCTTCATAGCGAATTTTAGATTTATTTATTTATTTTTAAATCATTTGACCTCTATTAATGCAAATGGGACACATTTTGTTTTAGATGTCTCTTTCAGTTCCCATCATGAGTCTATAATAAGCTAGTTTTCCCAAATACTCTAAGTTGCTACCTTAGGGATAAAAATGTCCCTTTAATGACCATTAAATTATGAAATTAAATTGAAATTAATGAATAACTGACATCAGTACCAATGCTGGTGGCAACCATTGACCTATTCCAGACTGAGGTCAATAGGTAAGCAATTTAAAACTATTAAAATGGAAAGCAATATTAATATGTAACATTTTTATGGCATCTTTCTCACATCAACAAGTGAAGTGACTTTTTTAAGTGAGGCACAAGGATAATAGGATCTATGAAAGACAATAATAACAGTTTGCCAAACTGTTTCCACTACCATATTTCCAACAGAAACTGAGGGCATAAATTAGTTAATAAACTTCACTAGAGTACAGGAAATTATGTATTTAACTCAACATATCCCCCTCTATACCCATGCTTTGGTCTAGATTATGTATCTGTGGTATGTCAGTAAAATAAATTTCATTTTTCTTTGTGTTTGTCAAAGTGAAACACACCAAGTGCTGGATATCACATAGACTTATTACAAATGCAAATTGTTTTCTTCAGAATTTACAGGAAACACAGGAAAATTTGGCAATTCCAATTTTCTTGTGGCTCCTGAGCAGTGATAGAAAATGAGAAAAACAGCAAAGTACTAATAATAGTGAGATATTTCTTCTTAATGTTTGTTTGTCTGTTTTTAGTGCTGGTTGAATGCTATCACTTTATACACAATAGGCAAACCCAGTATTTTTTGTCGACATCTAGTGGTGATAAATAGGAACTACAACAACACTGTCAGATGCATTTCCTCATAGTTGTCCTCTAGTTTCCTAATGACTGACACTGCAGAGCAAGACACACAAGGGAAATTACCAGTGAAACAGGATTTTAGTTGCCAGACCAGTAGAGATGATCATGATAGACTTTGCACTTGTGTTGCAACCAACTTCAACATAGAAATACCTTTTAAAAACTGACATGGTTTGTGGGTTCTACAAAAACCAATATGTTGCCCCCTTACTGCTGTATAGAGTACAGTAAATTATTTGTGTGGTGCTTTTGGAGAAATCAGATCAGCCACTGCTTAACTGTACTGAGTTTCGCATTACAAAGTGTAGAAGAAAACATCTTGTCTGGTGGGTCCTTGTCATGCTATCGTGATTCCACTCCTCCATGCAGACGAATGCACCCCTGCTGGGTGAATGTGTGCAGCTGAGCAGCCGTGCAGCCTTTGTCAGGACGTCAGAGCTGTCAGCTGAGCACTTTGTTCTCTGGAGGAGGAGGAGTTTTACAGTCGGCTGGGGGATTTTTATCTGTGCATTTTTGTTTGTGCTGTGTAAAACTGTGCATGTTTATGACGGCCAAACATTTTCACATCATCAGAGCTTTGATCTATAGCCTCCTACGTTCATTTCCCACAGGCTGAGTTCGTATGAGAGCGCACAATAGGATGCACTGTTGTTTCACTTTCAGTCACATGTAAGCTGAGAGCTGCTACCCAAAAGTGGTGAATATTAAATATAAGTCAGATATATTTACTGCTCTGATCACAGGTAAATATTACAAATTATGCAACAAACATTACTGCCCCTGTTTAATTTGATTAATGCATAATAAACGAATAAAGACCCAGTTACATGTATCTTACAGAGGATGGCCTTCATAAAACAGTGATTCTAATGTGTTAGGGATATTTTGGAGTATAATATGATATCATCTTGAAACAGATTTGAAGGAATTTTTTTGCTACCTCGGCTGGAGATGAGTTATTATAGTTCCTGAAAAATAAGAGCAAAATTAAAAGATTTTTTTAGATTAAAAAAATACAGGAAAGAATGCAGCACAAACTAAGATTAAAAAAACAACAACAAAACTACAGGTAAAAGTAGCCTTCTCACAGTTTAATGGTTCGTTTTTACTAAAAACTTAACTAGGTTTGCACAATAAGCAACACTTTTGTTTGTTTATATTCCTTGTGTTTTTTAATCAATTCAACAATTTCTGTAAAGCCCTGTGAGGTGACTTTGTTGTGATATTGGGCTCTATAAATAAAACTGAATTGAACTGAATTGAATTGAATTGAATTTTGTCATATATTTGATGTCATGTATTCTTCCATTGCACCTTTTTAAGCTTCTATAAATCACACTTTCATATTACTACCAGAAGAACTAAAAATACTTATTTCCTCAGGTTTCAAGTTAAACTAAAACTAATTATTGAGTCAAAAATCTTGATTATTGTGTTTATTTATTTACTTAATGTTACTGCTATCTCTTTAGAGGCCACACAGGATACAAAAGTGGTCATTAGAGACTGTTTGTAAAATGCAAAATATAAAGTTCTGTCTCCATATAATGACGTCCCCAGTGGGAAAAGTGATCTTGTCAGAGTCCATGTCTGCCTCTGCCCCTGCTGCCCATTGGCACAGCAGCAGAGGCAGGAGGACCACAAAGGGGAGGGCCGAACAGACCCCTCTCCTCCCTGCAGCAGAAGATGTGTGCTCCTCTGAGTGGGAAACGGTTTGTGAACGAGCTCCCAGCCCAGAGCCGGAGCAGTCAGCGTCAACCATCAGATGTTCAGAGCAGCTCCTGTCCCATCTGGACATCACAAGGCCTCTCCATCTCAAGAGCAGAAGTGAAGGAGCAGAAACTCTCGTTGCTCGGTCAAGCGTGGAAGGCCGGAGTGAGAGACAGAGAGGGGCAGAAACATGGACACGTGCGCCTGTGCTTTGGAGCTGCTGGGGATGCTGGTCTATGTCGGAGCGTGGCTCTGCACTTTGGCCACCACCATCCTACCGCAGTGGCTCACCATGTCCACCGCCCTGCTGCCTGTGGAGAGCTACGAGCTGGGCCTGTGGGAGACCTGTGTGGTCCAGGACGTCGGGGGCATGGAGTGCAGAGCCTACGACAGCCTGCTGGGTCTTTCCAGTGACCTCAAACTGGCCCGCATCTTCATGTGCGCCTCCCTTGCTGTTGGCATCCTGGGAATACTGGTGGCTATACCTGGACTTTACCTGGTCAACACCTGTAAGGATCAAGGAGGCACCAGAACCAAAAGGGTCTTAACTATCATAGGGGGGATTCTGGGGGTGGTGGCCGGAGTGCTCTGCCTGATCCCTGTGTCCTATATGGCACATTTAGCAGTCATCCATTTCTTTGATGATAAAGTTCCTGATGTGGTGCCGCGGTGGGAGTTCGGTGATGCCTTGTTCTGCGGGTGGGTAGGAGGGTTTCTCCTCATAGTGGCCGGGCTCCTTCTGCTCACCTCCTGCTTCTGCACACAGGTGGAGCCTCAGCCGGCGCTGCAGCGCAGGTACCAGGTCATGAGCACAGACGTTTCCTACAGGAAGCGATCAGAATACGTTTAACATTTCCACTTCCACCAGGCTCATTTAAGGGTTAGGGTTAGGAAAAGAGTAAGTTCCAAAGAGGAAGATATGATGCACTGGCACTACTTCCTGAAAACAGAAATCCTATTATTGGTGGAAATCAAAAACTCTTTATTTTAGATATCTGATCAAAGAAGACTACTTGACCACTGGGCTCTGATTAGGTTAGGAAGAAGGTGTCGTCCAAAAGGAAATGAAGCCCGGCTTTAGTTTCTGGGCTACCTTTGTGCCATGTTTGGACTGATGTACTTTAGGTTGTGTTTTAGCCACAAGCTTAACAAAGAAAATGGAAGAATTCCCTTTCAAATGAAGTCTGACATCTGTGTTATAACCCTAAAACCTGAAGAAAAAAAAGGGTGGTGAAAAGGGTGGATGTTAACAGGTTAAGAAGTGAAATATATATTTTAAAAAAAACTGCATAGAGACTGACGGCACTACACAATCACCTGTAGAACTGCACTTCATACTGATTTAAAGATGTAAATATGGTTTATGTTCAAGATGCCAATATAGGTTTGTAGAAAAAAGGATTTCAGCAAAATGCTTGAATTTTTGTAAAAGAAATCCAAGATCAACAGTGGCAACTATGTAGAAAATATCTGTAAATCCTCAGTGAATATTTGCTTTAGCTTTTTTACATTATCTGCACAGTCCAGCTGCATTTAAAAACTGCTGTGACCAGTAAATGTACAATATGTTTTATAAAATGCTTTTTTTTTCTGAGATGACTTCAGGGTCTTTCTCTTATCACTTCAAGAAAATAGTTTGTTTTACAGGACACTTTATAGCCTTTTCCATGCTGTGATTGTAAATTATTGTTAATACTAAAGCACAGAGATTTTGTGTCTTGTTAAGTTTGTGTTGCATTGTGCAGCACATTCAGATGATTCTCATAAACACTTCTGTTGAAATTAATCAGTTAGTTGTCTCTTTTTTCATGTGTACATGAAGACAATGGATTCAATTTTTGATGATGATCTATTGAGATGTTTTTACTGAGGATGACACATGGCTTCTCAGTTGCCTCATCATCTGGTTGTCATCTCATAATACAAACCTACAACCCTCCCTGGTCTCTGGACGCCCTCTAACCAGACGACAAACTGAAAACAGCCGTCTCGGTCCTTCAGGTGTGTCTGCTTTGCGGTGGTGGAAACACAGCTTGAGACTAATTCCATCAGATTTCCTGGTCACTTGCTGAGCTAAGCTGTGTTTAATGAACGCCTTAATGGGCAACATGTACTGTGAAGAATGTAGAACAGGTTACCCTTGCGACTCTTGCTTTGACATAATTACACAAATTTGCCAAGGTCAGAGGCCACCCGCTGATTTCTTCACTCTTAAACCTCTGTCTCTATCATTTACACATTTACACAGTGACATGAATGCATCATTGCACAGGTCTCTAAGGGAGGATGAGAGCTTTATAGACTTTCATAACTTAATGATGGCACTTTCTATGTCTTATAGTGTGAAGTTAATAAGAGTTAATGATCCTGTCACTACAGTATAGGTTGCTTAAGCGGCCTGAGACATGATAGACTTTTTTTCTGTCAGCTGTGGAGGCGCCCTCCTCTGCTCTGACGCCATGCCGGCTGTAGGGAGGTGTCTGCAGTCTCGCAGTGTGAGGGCAGCGATCAGCAGGGAGGCACAGAAAACAACTGCAGAGATGTTTGTCCTGATTACTGTAACACAGGAAATGGTCTTCTTCTCGTAAAGAATTAGCTTTAAATGGACTGCAAACAAACAAACCGGTGGATTTATGAGCTCACTGTGGATACAGCAATGTGGACATTTAGTTTATTATCTTTAGAAATGACTGGCTGTAACACAACCCTCTGTCCTGACAGTTCAGATGGAGATAAAAATCATCAAACCTTGAACTTTGAAAAGAGTTTATATCCATGGATTCACAGACTTTTACTGCTTATCACCCCCTGATCTTGATGTGTCCTCACTCACTCAACAGATCCCATATGATAAGTGAATCTCCTTATCTGCCTGCAATGACAGTCAGAAAAATCAGTCAACAGTCAGAAATAAACCTAATCACCTCACTTAGTTTAGTGACTCTCATGGAAGAGATTTTGTTAAAAATGTCATATAAATCCACAGGCATTTGTTAAGAAGGAAAAACCACCAAATAGGATTACAAACTGATGTCATGCTGATGTTCAGTACATGTTCAACGGCTAGTAAGCTGAGTGTCGACATGAATCAGCTGAAACTCTTTTTGTACGTTACATTTGACAGAGGCCTACAGAAAAAAAATATCTAAGATGCAGACAAAAGCTAAAAAGACTTTGTGAAATATTTAGATAAAAGTCTGAATAAACAGCTGAAATACTAGGTTGAACATTTGTAAAAAAAAAAAAAAAAAAAAAAAAAAAAAAAAAGACCTTAATACATAATTAAAAAAGAAAGGGTACTTGAATTTGTCTGATTATATTACGCTAATCAGAATCACTGCTTTACTTAAGTTAAAGTAATGTTAATATATTGAAAATTCTTTCAGTGCAAATAACAAAACCTTGCTTATAAAGGTATATAAGTATTATCAGCAAAATATACATTAACTACAAAAACTCAAAGTAGTCTCATTGTAGTAAAATGCAGAATTTGATGTTATGGGTTCATTTTACTGATGAACATGTTTATGCTCATTTGATACTCTATAAACTGTTCATCGTCTATAACAATGTAACATAAGATTATCATATGTTTATAGTGTCTCTGAACCACAAATAGAGCCACTTAACTCTAAAAAAGTCAACTTTTCAGAAGCTCAAAAAAAAAACAAAAAAAAAACAGGCCTGTTTTCAGCTTTGTGTCAGTGCATGAGGGTTTTAAGAATTTATTTAACTTAACAGAGGGAGAATACCTGTAATATGAGAAGGAACTGTATCTGTAAGACAAATGTGCAATAAAAAGTATAATATTTAGCTATGACATGTAGTGGAGTAGAAGTATAACAGTGCATAAAATGGAGAGTAAATGTGCTTAAATTCCTCACTGCTTCCTATGCCAGTCAAAACACAGTCTTCTTTTTGTCAGGTATTTGAGTTGAAAATGCAGGGCAGCAGCTGTAACTTTCACCTTTTGCCTAAACAAATCTTGATATAAGCAAATGATTGCAGACATCTCAGGAGATAAAAGAACACGAAGCATCAATCTCAATCCTTGTCATGCATTTATCATTGCTAAAAAAACATCTTTGTGAACTGAGGGTACGGTAAGTTTTAGGAGAAATGCTGTATACTTTGATAACATATCACGTTTTATTAGACCGTCCTCTCTTAAATCTTTCCTATCAGTGTTCCTCCATTATATCTGGTGGAATAGATAACAGAGCATAAGCGATTAGATAAAACATAAACAGATCTTTCTTATCTGCAGAGGGGAATGTGCAAGTGTTTTACAAAGAAGTGGGAGAAGAGAGAATTGGAGATAAATGATCCAAATAGTTTTTTCTAAAATCTCTTATCTAGAGGAATGTTTATGCATCATCTTCAGTTTAAGTGAGTTTCAGTGAATCTGTTGCACACATACAGCAGTTTTTCTCTCATGATGAAGCACCTCACCGCTCCTCCTGTAGCGGTCAGAGCAGGTCTACCATTTATCCACTTGTAGGGCTTGTGTTTTTGACAGAGAGCCGGTGCTCAGCTCAAGAGGGCCTTTTGTTCCTCAGCAGCTAGACGCCTCCAGAGAGGTGCAGCAGGGCCACTGGGCCAGAGTGTGTCCATGTGTGTGTGTGTCTTCTCTGGCAACAGTCACCACTGTGAGGCGGCCCCCTCTCCATACTCACATGCCTGCTCTCGTCAGCCTCCTACCCAGGTCACATGGTCAGGGCCCACCCTTCCACAGTCAACCTGACCCGCTCAGATCCCTCCTCACACAGGGCTCGTTAGAAGCCCACACCTTGACGTGTCACCTCCCCCGAGCCTGTGCGCAGATAATGCTGATCAGTCACTACAGGAACGCTCTGTTGTTGATCCTGACAGCGCTCTTGGATAACACAAGAGTGATAAACTTTGTTATTACATGTCCAGATACACACCTGTCCCTGAACTCTGGTGAATTCAAACTGACTTCACAGCAGAGACATTCACTTCAATACACAAAAAGTAATCATAGTTTCAGGAGTTAACTACATGCAACTCCTCAAACTATATTCATTATTATTTGTTTTTGCTAATTTTGAGCCATAAAAGGCAATAAATAACAATGTTTCACCTCAGCTTTTCGACTGTATATTGAACCTTCTCTGACCAGTCCCTCCCCTGCCATTACTCATTTTACCATGACATGTCTAAAAAGGTGAAAGTGATAAAATATTTTAGCTGTTACAGTTGTACACATTACAAAACTGAAGAGTAATATAACAGGACCAGCTTAAAGGGGAAAGTTACATCATTTTTTTCTTCAGTTCTTTATGTTTTTTAATTGCCTGAAAAGTAGATATTAAATCATACTCCACTGTATGAATATGTAGTGAGTGGGCTTTGTATGTGGTTGTATTACATGGTCAACTGGGTGGCCAGACATCCTTTAGTTCCACCCATGGATTTATCTTTTTCCAGAGTGAAATAGTTGGTAGTTTGTAAAGCTGTACTGAAAGTAGTTTCCCCAACACAGGCAGATAAACAGAGATTTGATCAGCTTTTATTATTGTAGATTCGATGACAAAGAGCTTTTGACTGTTATTCTGAATACTGATGATGTTATAAGTTCAAACAGTCTCCTGGATTGGTATGTATTATGCAGTGTTGATAATGAACCAGATTTATTCCATCATCCATGAATAAAAAGTGAAAATAAGGAAAAATCAGATGCTCAGTAAGTCACAAAACATAACTGTAGGTATGGTTTTGTCAATGTGACTCCTCTTCGATGTGAAATGCAGGATTATCTCTGCCCTGGCTGCTTCCATTCGGCAGTTCTGATTTCTGTGTCAGGGTTGTTCCAGTCCAGGGGTTGTGAAGGGGGTCCCTAGTGTCTCTGGGGGCCTCGGAGCTCAGTGTCTGCCAGACGTATCTGTAGCTGAGGAAAAACAGGCCGCTTATGAAAATGAGGATGGAGGCGAAAATGCCGACTACGATGGCAGTGCCAACCTGCTGCCAGATGGGAGCAGCAGGGAGGTGGAACTCAGGAGGAAAGTCTATGGTTCTGTTGTTCAGCACTGAGCTCATGTTCCATATCAGTGGCACCAAAGAACACAGCGCTGTGAACACATACAGAGTCCCTGTCAGCAGGAAGAAAAGCCTGATGTGTCTGCGATTCTCCACGGAGAAGTAGACCATCCTCATGGCAAAAGTAGCGCTGATGTTGGCAGCTAGGCCACAGAGAACCGCCAGCACCATCAGCACCTGAGCCACAGGGATCTCTGCCGGCGCGAAGGGGTCCGAGATGCTGATACTCTGACAGTTCTCTATCCTGGAGAGAACGTGGCTGTAGAAACACGTTCTCCAGATGCCCACCCAGGCCACGCCTGAGGTGATGATGGATTTATCAGACACGTGCCACAGACGCCATTCATTGAGGCCAGCTGTGGCCACGATGAGGATCCATGCCAGGACACCCAACATCAGGCCCAGGAACTGCCTGTGCGCTGTGTGAGCCAAGTAGAGCATCTTGTCCAGAGAGGGCACTAATGCACAGATGGTGGTCCACCCTCACATGTCGAGGTCTCTGACATCCATCACACCTGACGAAAACAGAGACAACAATGATTATTAACAAAACCATCTACACCTCCACTTCAGGGGTCTACGATTATCAAATATAAGTCCACCAGCTCGCAAACATAGCATCAGAATCAGGGCTCAGCTCACTCAATAACCCAAACAGATTTTGTAAAGGACCACTATGTAAATCTGTATGTGATTATATTACATATGAGTTGTAGTCTGTATTGTGTTGTGAACAGGTTTATTGACAGTAGCTGACTCTATTTCTAAGCTAATAGTGGTATGTTATAGTAGTAGTAGTAGTAGTAGTAGTAGTAGTATAGTAATAGTAGTAATAGTAGTTGTACAATGCTGCTGCTGTAGAAGAGCAGAAGAGAAGCACTGAAGAAGTCACTCTACACAAAACACTGTAAATAATAAATGGACAGAGGAACAGTGATGTCGGCTCTTTGTTTCTGAGCTGCCACGTTGGCTTTCTGGAGCCAAATGAGCCGATAGAGAGCTGAAGCCCCATCTAGTTGTGCCCCGTGGTACCTAATTTCAGAAAGAAAATGTATTGCAGTCAATGGTGAGAGACATTTTTGGATCACTTTTGAATAATGTCATCATTTATACATGATAGAGTAAAAGGTACTTTTACAAGTCATGAAAGTGTGAATTTGTCACAAAACTGCAGACTATCAGACTGTGAAAATATATATAAACAAGGACCACACATCTGAAAGCCATGGAGGTCACATCAGTGTTAGAGTCTGATCAGAGTTGTTGAAGATGTCTCTACAGCTTCAATATGACCAAAACTGAAGTGATTTTCACCTATTTTTATACTTTTTCACCTCACTGTGCGCAGTCTCTTGAGACGTGTAGTCCACTGAACTGTTTAACACAAAACTAGATTCTTTGTTGTGTTTTTCAAAAACTGCGACTTATTTGACTTGTAAACTGATCTTTTAAATTGACAAAGATCTATACGCATGGGTAAATGGTGGCATAAATTAAGATGGGATTAAAATTTTTCCCATGGGGCACAGCAGAAGGGGTGGAGCTGTGTGAGTGGGAGGGGTCAGAGGTGAGTTAATGCTAAGGGTTAACAGCTAACAGTAAATTTCACCAAGCAAGATGCAACAAAGTCATTTTAGGGTCTTTTTCATTTAACTGATTAAACTCAACAACAGGCTAAGTGTTTGTCAGGGAAATAAAGTGTTTTATTAAATAAACAGAAACTAGACAGGTCTGACTCGGCTGGTGCAATGTCACACAGACCTGATGATCAACGCTTTTTATTTGACCTGAGACCTAATAAACAGGACAATAAAGTAAATATGGACCAGCAGATCACCTATCAGAGGGTTGAAATAAAGTACATGATACTAGAATGAGTTCTGGAAAAAATGACTAAGTATTATTGACTTAAGTATTTTAGAGATGAGTCCAATGAAAATCTATTGGAGCCAATGGTTTTTAGCACCCCCCAGTGACCGTCAGTGATATTACAGCTATAAGATACTTTGACTTTATTTTTGAAGCAAAGCCTTATCCTTTGCTGTCCACAGAAATTGGAATAGGGAACTGAATTATTAGGTTAGCAAACAATCAGCTCCTGGCACAAAACAGACATCAACACTTCAATTTAGATTAGATTAGATTGAACTTTATTGCATGAATCTTACATAATGAACCTTTAACACAATTGTATGAGTGTCTATTCATGAAGATTAAGGCTGTGTATCTGCAAGAATCTGGTATCATGACAACATCAAATTTAAATTAAATATATTACACTATATTGCGATATTATAAATCAGGCAACATAATGCAGTTATTTAAAATTAATCTTTGGAAAAACAGTCACAAATAGCAAAACACAGCACACCATCGGTTGCGTAACATAAAGTTTACTCTATGCTACTTCCTGTCTCAGCTGATGTTACTACATTAGAGTTAAAGAAGGCTGATTACAACACTGTTATCAAGGAGTCAGAGGTTAGACAGTCATAGATATGTGCATCAAAAGTGTTAATTTAAAGTCGATACTGTACCATAGAATGTAAAATCAGGACTATCAAGTGTGGAACATTTGCTTATACCTTTAAAGCATGTATTCTAAGTGTCACCTTTTTTAATACATATTTTAGTTTTCACAGAAAATGACAAATGGAGTTACACAAAACAAACAAGGGAAAAAAAAAACCTGCTTGTGATTTCTGTTTGTAGTATCTGCCTCCACGCCAAAAAAAAAAAGTCATTTGTTTTATAATGCTATCTAAAGAGAGTCTAGATTCTACAGATATATATAATGTTCCAGAGAACAGTGTCATAGTTACTTAACATTTATTCTTAATTTACAGATCTTAAATTTAACCTGGAAGTCTTGCTATGAACTCTTTTAAAGTCATTTTTGGTGTATTTAGAAATTAAGAAAATACTGATGTGTAATGGGTGTGTTTTTGGTGCAGGAGTGATTGAGCCTCAGTCCACAAGTCACGACAAAATACAAAAGAAAATTATGGCTTATGCATAGTATGTATATGATCATCTTTTTAGGTTAGTTCTACATTTACACCAACTCTGCAATGTTATATATTACAATTTTTGTGTTAAAGTGTAGGTAGAAATTGTGTTTCTATGGGAGGGGAGCTTAAATTGGCGTTTAAATTCCAACTTTCTGGTCTATTACTGTAATTTTTTTTTTTTTTTAACCTACTAAATACAAATTATGACTTCACTTTTCAGTTTAAAGTCTAAAATACTGCAAGTGTAAGATGTACACATACAGTTTGTAAATGAGAGCTAAAAGTATTACCTTTAGATGAATACCATCAAAAATGAGAATGTAAATATCACCAAACATGTATGATTTTAATAAGTTAAAATGTCAGGCGGCAGATACAGTACACAATACAGTACAGTAACATGTTGCTGTGGGTAATGATTGTCCATTTAAATCATTACAACTTAAGTCATAAAGTAAAAAACACCCGTGTTAGATTTTATCCTTAACTCACCTTGATGTGTCTTCAATCCCTGTTACTTGCTGCTCTTACTTGACATTCAAAATTTCCAGTACATTGTATTTTTCATTGGAGGAACATCGGGGGTCCACGTATGGCTCAACATGAAGGATCACTGTAAGATAAGTCTCGTCCAGTCAAAGTCTTCACCTTATTATGAGCAGGGAGGAGCTTAGCGAGGTTAATGAATGACACTGGGAAATGAGGCGATCACTGATAACAAACCAATCACACCACATTTTCTGGATTCAGCAGACTCTTTATTTGATATAAAGGAGCACAGCTGATAAAGTGTTAAAGAGTCGGGCTGCAGCAGTGCATGAAGCGTGTGAAACTGTAAAATACTCAAATGTGCAGAACAAAACTTCTCCAACAGGCTTTAACTCTGGAGGAATTATTTCATCCTAACTGTCTGAAATTTAGACATTCGATACACAAACATTCATGCTGGTCAAAATGCATTGGAATGAAATATTCCATATTTGGTCGCAAAATGAACAACCTGAACAATTTTAGTTGAAATATAACTACAAGTCAAGTAATAAAATTAGAAATACTATGCAGTACACAGCTCACTCTATTATTCATAGCGCCTTACACAGGGGCTGTCAATCTGTGGAACTATGCATTCAACATCTGCCCTGTGAAAAGTAATACACAGTGAAGTAATGAGACACTACACAAAATACACAACCACTTAGTCAACTCATACGTGACTTATGATCTGAACAAACATTTCTGGCTGTGAAGAACTGATACAACATGCAGAGGTGAATCAAAGACCAAACAGTGTTCGCAGTGACATGGGTGACCCCAGGCACTTCCAACGTGAATTTCACTTCAGCAAAAAAGACTGAATGTGAAGTGCTCCAAGTGGAACAAGTGCTCTTTAAAATGACCAGTATCTGCCCGCCTTCTCTTCACAGGTACATTCACAGGGCTGCTGCTGCACTTACACCCGTCTCAGTCTTCATTTTATTGCATTACACAAGAAAGATTTCTTCAAGGAGGAAAGCGGGGGCACAATAATCTTAGTAAAAGGCCACTAGTTTAAATGGAAATGATAATTTAAAAAAAGGGTTTACTGAAATATCTGGTCAGATTTAATGGACTGTGTGATTCTGAATGTGAAATTAATAAATGTTTTGCAATGTGGACACAAATCTTGATAAATACTCCTAGAAGCTCACGTAGCATGGCTGCTAAAATCAGTTACAGACGAAATACTGTCCCCTCTTGCATGGATTCAAAAGGCTATAATAAATTACTAAAAAAAAAAAAAAAAACAGAACAAAAACAAAGCAAAAATGGTGCCTGGTTACCTTTAAAAAACATTAGATACAGCTGTTGATGCCTGGAAAAGCAGCATCTTTCACAAAGGAGTTAACTCTAAGATCCAAATGGGATATGGCAGTCAACTTCAGAGGATGTGAAGTGTAGGACATGATTCACTGCAGAAGTATATGTGCGAGACACTGACGAGAAAAAGGATAGGAAACACAACAGTGTCTATTGCTGCAAATAGATTCTCATCTTTGTCTCCCTCTGCTGGACGCAGGGATCAACTGCAGTTCAGATCAACAAAACCAGTCTTTATGTTTTTCAGAGATCGACCTATTTCAAAGACAAAAAAAACTCCCCCGTCTTTACAATGACAGCCTCTGTTCTATCGGCAGACTGTCCATCAGACACTTGAGTTGCTCCTCGCCCAGTTTAATTTTGTCCTCAAGCTTGCGCTGCTCGATGATGAGCGCAGACTTCATCTTGACAAAGTGCTCGTAGTCTGTAAGGCTGTCTTCTGGCAGATAGTTGGCCAGAATGTCATAAACCACACGCTCCCTACGGTCCAGGTTCTCCTTGAGCTCCTTGGCATCCTCATGCTGTCGAATCAACAACTTCCTCTTCTCAATCAATGTACGCTGTGGAAAATGAAACACGAAACAACAGCATTTTAGAAGATACATAACATTAGTCATTTCTCATCACAAATTTCTAAGGCTTCCCACTCACCCTCTCCTCAGGTGTAGTGTCCTCCTCCTGACTGTTGAGGGCGTTTTCCACTCGAGCCAGACGGCCCGACAAAGACAGCAGCAGGCTAACCACCTTATCCAGGTCCCCGACAAACATCCTGAACTTATCCAGCTCATTGGGTTTGCAGACCTGTTGGACTTGGACCTCCACTTCATCTCCCAGTGCGTTGTTGTCCATGATGTCCTCCTGAAGACTCTCCCGTGCCTCCCGCAACACCTGAAGCTTCTTGCTGAGGCTGTCAATCAGCTCTTGCTGCAGAATACACAAAACCAAAACAGAGGCTGAAACTGTTGTCTGTAAAAAGAACATTCTGAGTGGGCATTCATCTCCTCTTCACCCCAGGACTGCCCACTTTACACATGTAGGTGAACTGTAGGTACCTTTTTGTTTGCCAGATCAATGTCCAATTCGTCTTCAGAGTCTTCCTCCTGCTCCTGCATGTCCTTCATCTTGATAAGGAGCTCAGCCTTGGGAGCAGATGTGCTGTAATATGTAGCACTTGTCACCATGGTGACAGCAGCCATACTGTCCTCCTTTTCCCTGAAATATCAAATAATTTTCCAAACATTATTCACCACATAACACCAAACATTAGTCATGGTTTAAATGAACCAATAAACCTCATGTTGATTTGTGCAGGTTTCAGTAAGTTCAAGACTTGCCAAGATGCAGTTCAACGCAATTTAAGACTTTGACGTTTGTCCTAAACATTGGGTGATGATGGTGGCTTTATGTTCTGACTTCCCATGTGACTCTAATGTCTTTATACCAAAAGTTTCAAGAATGTTTTCTCTCTAACATCATTATTTTTAACAGGCTTCATCCGAGTACTAAAAGAACAGTTCTTGTGCCAGATCTTGTGGAACCTGCATTTACCCATATTAGCAGTGGTGGGCTGTCAGGGCCAGCAAGGCCTTCTCTGCTGGCCTGAACATCAGAAACACTAACCTACATTTACAACGTATATTGAAATTTTGTTCCATGAAATTGTATTAATTTATTCCCAATAGATGATTCTCTTCATTTCTCAGCATTTCTCTTGGCTGCACAGCTTCCAGTACTTGTATGTGGATGCAAGATATTTTGTCCAATCAGATTTCAGTTTCTATGTGTTGCCGGAGTTCATCTAATCTGCCCTGGGCCTTCAAAATCAATGGTGCTTCCCCATGTAACTTAAACTGTTCAGCATCAGGACTGTTTCTCTTACCAATCAGATTTTAATATCACCTCACAGGGCCAGCTACCTGGCTCACAATGTCGTCAGCATTTATTCTTCCTCTGATTGGATGGTAAGAGCAAAACTATTGAATTAAATCATTTAATTGAATTTAATTATTAATACATTTTAGGTAGATTTTTTTTACACCCACAATGGCTGACGGAGGAGAGGAAAATGAAGTGGTCTTGGACATACCTAAAAATCAATTTTCAAGGCGGAGTTTTCTAGAAAAACTGGATATCATGAGGACAGGTTGGCCAACCTCGACGCAAGCTAGCTTGTCAGGTGGACATTCTCTGTTCTCAAGAGAATAGCAAATATATGTCAGGAATACAACTGGAGATAAAAAAAAGGACTTATTTGTGGAACTGAAACACATGGATTACTTCTATTACGGAGTCATTGAAGTTTTCCTGCACAAAGAAAGGCTAGATTTTGCATATAAATAATGAGCATTTCTGGTGAGTAGGATATGATGTTTTCTATTTACACGTATGTTTTTGTCATGTTATTAGATAAATATTGCTTCTGAACTGCTCCAGATTATGTACATGACACAGCTGCAGTTGTAGTGTAGAGGTTTAGAGTTGTCTTAACTGGGTTTCTTGCTGTGTGGAATGGTATTCACCCTCAATACACAAAATGTCTCTCTCTCTGTAATGCCACACCTTGTTATTTTGCAGGTTTTTTTGGTATAATATTGATGGTTTCTATAACTGTGACATCATAATGATGGTATTAAGAGGAGGATTAAGTTGAGTAAGTCCCTGGTACCAAATGAATGCACGGCCCACTGCTGGATGATGGTAATGCTAATATTACCTTCATAATCCAATTGATTTTAAAGATCTATTAAGATAATAGACATTTAAATACATTTTAAAACCTGAAATTCAGATGATTGGATTTAGACCTAGCACAAATTGTAGATACATAATTTAAAGTTTTGTCTTAACACACAAGGCAATAAGAGTTTAGCTTTTTTATGTATGAGGTGAGGCTGCAGGATTGAAATCAGACTAAATCCAAATGCTTAGAGCAAACGTACACAATGTAGATCAAACATGAAAAGGTGAATTATGGAAGAAGGAAATCTGTTGTGAACTAGGCACTTGGCCCATGAATGAAACAGCTGTATTAACAGAAGCATGGCCATTTGTCAGTCCTTGTAGGGAAGCTTAAAAGTGCTGCTGACCTTTCCTCTGTAGGTCTAGGGGCTGTTTGTTTCGGAGAAGCCTTCCTGCGCTGTTGAGCCCCCTCTATCAGCTGGTTCCCCTCAGGGAAGATGCCCTCCATCAGATCCATGGTGGTCTTCATCTTGCTCTGATCCAGAATGTCAGCGAGTGACTTGTCCTTGCCCATGATGTCCCTGGCCAGCTCCTCTCTCTTCTGATCCTCCTCAGTGAGTCCTGAGGTTACAGGAGTCTGGTTGGACTCGTCTGTAAACTGGCTGTTGCTGCTGATGGTGGTCATGTACGCGTCTCTCTGGGGCTTTGGGTGTGTCTGACTGGCAGATGTACTGTCAGGATCTTTCTGCCGTGTGAAGGCGCAGAAAACCGAGTCCTGCCCTGCAGCTCCCAGGCTGCCGAGTCTGGGTATAGTGGGGCCTTCAGCCTCAGCCGCAGGAGAGTCAGTGTGCCGCAAAAATGGACAATTCTCCTTCTCTGCGACCCCCTCTGAGTGGACGATCCTAATGGGTACCTTCTTCACTGCAGTATTTTGATTTTCTATCACATGCTCCATCCTGAAATATCAGAGAAAGAGAAGATCTGCATTTATGTGTGAAAGTGAAACAAACATGTTATTTCAGTTGTATGCAAATTTAAGTCCATTAAAAGACTGAATAAGGCAGATTAAATGACATTATGAGATCATGGGCATAAACCAATACATATGATACAAAGTTTTTTTGATTACCTGTGGAATTTGTTTAATTTATTTTTTATAATTCAATTAGAAAACTGAAACAGAGCACAGAATAGATCTACTTCATGGCCCAGTGTGACATTTAGGATTTCATAATAATATTTACAATAGCATATAAGCACATGACAATGACAGTTGCTGTATTTTTATAACCTTAGAATGTCAGTTTTTCTGTTCAGTGTTTGAGTGTGGACTTGAGTTAATATACCCTGAACTGAAAACAAATACAGACTCCAATGAAGGACATCTGTACTTGTAGAAACCACCGTAGATGATTGTGGAGAGGGTTTGGATGGTTCGATGCAAAGTATCACACACTGAACTTTTAAGCAGAGACATAATGTTGTCAAAAAATCTTCATTTAATTTCAGGAATTACGCGTTTCATCTGTTATGATTTTATTATTCAGATTAGATGATGAATAAACATCTGTATTTATTACATGCAAAAAACATAAACACGATACTGGGATTATACATCAGCCATGTGTCCTGCTCTCTAAATAATCTGCATCGTCCGTTGAAAAGCCTCTAACGGCCGACCACTAATTTAAAGTTTCATTGCATGATGGTACATGAGATTTTTCCATGCCTCGTACGCTGGAATATTCAAGACATCTGGACTCCTTCCACTGCTTTGGTTTCTGCTCACCCAAATAATCGTACTGTACAGTCACAAGTTAGTACAGATGATATCAATTAGTTCTGAATCACCAAAATGAACAAACAGCTTCCCAATAGGAGCTTCAGACTGCTTTTTACTTTTCCTAGGATTTAGCTAAATTATGCCTAAACCGCTGGTGGCTTTCATAGAAATGCAGAGAATCTCTCTAATTTACTGCGGGTTGATAGCACTCACATGTTGATTCTACAGAGGCTGTGGCTCTCAATAAGCTCCTTTGTGCATGGAGTATAAAGGAAGAAGAACTTCTGACTATGCTGAGCAGAAGCTGAACAGTAACAGCAACGTGTGAAGGGACTTTAAAGCTTACCTGTTTGAGTCTTCATCCTGCAGGGAGACTGGAGGCTTGTCACTGAGTCTCTGCGGGGAAAACTGTGGAGAGGGTGAGCGCTGCGCCTCCATACTGCTCAGCCCTGAAGGTCTGTGGGAGGAAGCCGGGGGAGAGGAGGCAGACTGAGGATTGGATGTCACCAGCTGATGCACTGCCCCTTGTCCTTTGTCCACGAGTCCTTTGCCCTGCTCCGAATCTCCCTTTGGAGAGTGGGTGGGGAGGGGGGCGGAGTTAGGATTACTGTGGGTGAAGACTTTGCTCTGGGAACCAGTGAAAGGCTCGTGGGAGTCACAGAGAGAGGGGGTGATCTCTGGGCATTTGGGTGGGGGCACTGAGGGTTTCCTCCTCGGTCCAGGGGGCGGCGGTGGCGGTGGCGGTGGCTCGGTACGGCTGTGGTCCTCAGAGTCTGTGAGACTGTGGGAGACAGATGTGGGTCTAGGGTTCACAGTGGAAGGGGCAGCTCTGTGTCTGCAGTCGGGGTTGGATCCTGTCATGGGCGAAGGGGGTGGCGCTGAGTAAGGCTCAAACTCCACAGGCTTGTCTCTTACTTTACAGTCAGCAGGCCCTCTGTCAGGGAACCTGAGGAAGAGAATAGAAAGCTTTTAATTACATACTGTTCAACAGCAAGGCAGCATGGGCTATCATCTGCAGCTCAATCAAATAATACATCTCCTCAGCAGCCACTGTGATTATTACAGTGCCAGCATGACAAGACACACATCTCCCTCTCCTACGTCTGCTCTCTGGTAGCTGTTCAGCTGGCAGCCCAAAGAAGCATATTTCAGTTCCCACAAGTCTGCACAGAGGAATAAATAATCCTCCAGTGCAAAGAAGCAAGACTGGATCACTTTTTCCTGCCTGATTCACATTTACAGTTTTAACTCTTTGTAGGTAAAGACATAGAGGACCTCAGAGCAGACATCAAAAGTCTCACAGTGAGTAATATAACATAACACAGTGGAAATGTTAATATTAACTGAGCCTTCCTGAGTATATGGTAAAATCATCCATGAAAATGACATCTCCATATATGCTTGCTTGACTTGTTTCAAACAAGTCTATAAGGGTTACTTAAAGAACCTCACAGTGGTGGAAGAAACATTCAGATCATTACTTGGCTGTAACTACTAACAGCACACATGCTGCTGTGCATGGTCATGGTTGAGCTGATATGGACTATTTTATAAACTGCTTGGTAGGTAAATTGACAGCAATGCATCATATTCCATAAGATCATTATACATTTGCATCATATAGGTATCACTGTCTTGTCAGAACCACATATCTCTGAAAGAACAACTTTTTAGGATTTCAGAGGAACCATCAGAATGTATTTTTCAGTTAATCAAAGTGGTATTTAAAGAGTTTATTCAGTTTAAAAACAGTATATTGTGAAAATAAGGTTTTCATGGCTTTTACCATTATAAAAATGGGTCTGGGGGGTTCTGAAAATAATGCAACTATCAAAATGATATAAAAAAAAATAGACAGCTCTTTGTCAAACAGCTGGGCCTGAAACAAGCTGTTTGCAATTCTGCACTTTTGTGACCACAACTACACAGTCAAAGTGCTCCGTTGATCATCCAGAACCACCAGAATCATCCTGACACATTGCAATGATTTACCATTGTTGCTGCATTATGGCATCCATGGCACTGACAGTAAACATGCAGCTGCTCAAACGAAACAGTCCAAAACTGGACTGAAAACCAGCATACACAGGCATGGCATGCTTAATGAGTGGCAATGTGAACTGAAACTTAAAACATATATTCTGGGGACATTTTATATTAGCTTGATAAACGGGCTACAATATGCCTTCATTTCACCAACCATAAATCTTACCACAAAGATGGAGATAAACGATTTTTCCCTACAGGAAGATGTCATATAAAGTAATTGAAGCCAATAAATGTAGTAGAGAAAGAAGTACAACATCTGCCTTTCCCATTTGAGAAGTAGTGGAGTAATCCATAAATAGGCTACTTAAGTACAGTTCTGAAGTCAAAGTACTTAGCTACATTCCACTGGGACGTTAGTACATAAACCACGTAGCTTAATTTAAAGACTCAACTGTATTGATTCTGCAGTCACTAGAAGCCATAATTGAAACCTTCCAAGTGGAATTCTCACAAGCCATGACAAGTTACCCAATGAACAAGTGAAGCCTACACCCTCCTTCAGTCTCAGCTCTGGAAAAAGGGTGAGAAAGTTACCTCTCAGAAAGGAGAAACATGATGCCTCTGATATTATAACAAGATCCGGAAGGACAGATACAGTACGAGCTCTGTTACTATCATATTCAAGCTGTGACACTGTCTGGATATTATTTTGAAACTGTGAAAAAACACATCCTTTGGCCTGAGTAACACAGCTATCCACTGCATGTCTATGTGATAAAGCTCTTCTTAGGCGTTCCTGACACTACATTCTTCCTGATGAATAAAAGTTACTACATTTGGAATGTCATTTTAGCAGCTATGACAAAATTAGCTCCAATACTGTAGATAGCTATGGTTCGATTAAAGGATTTATACAATCCTGTCAATAAATTCAATGAAATTATAACTCACCCAAAGTGACGTTTTACTGCTGTCATTTCCTTAAAACAGAGGTAACAGTGAGCGTGCTGACTATGTGCTGGATCTGTGTGACAGAAGCCACTTGTTGCCGTATCAATAACACTATCTGGGTGGAGCATTCCTCACTTAGCTCATCTCTCTGAGTTTTCAATGACAATCACATCCTCGATGCTGTTGTTATGCAAATATTGAGTGTCATATGTGGTGGCTAATACAATGAGGTTACTCAACACAAGAAGATACTCTACACCCTTCAGTGAGTTTCACCTGTGGGAGTTTAGATAATGCATAAAGACTCCTGAATAACTGGTTACAAACTATGAAGTCATCATCAGTGGCTACTTTAGGAATGAAGGATTCACAAAAACAATGGAAGTCCACAATTTAAAAAAAGACTTTAGAGAAGGAACATTAACAACTAGAAAAGCACTTGGAGAGTGCAGACCTCCGCCAAGGCAGATCAGTGCCCCCCCCCCCCCCCCCGATCACCACCAAAATTTAATCATTTGTTCCTTGTGCCAGTATCAACATTTCCTGAAATTTTCATCCAAATTTGTCCCTAACTTTTTGAGTTATCTTGGACATGGACAGACGGACAGACAGACCAACACCGGCAAAAACATAACCTCCTTGGAGGAGGTAAAAATATTGTTGATATAGTATGCATATTACAACATACGCCCCTTCTCACAAAACATAAAAATGCATCTCCTTTAACTACAAAAAATAAAATAAATAATAATAATAATATGTTTGAATGGATGCACTACATTATGCAGGTTTAAATAAAGGTAGGAACAAAACAGAACAATGGATAAGTCAACTTCATGCAGGATCATCAAAGCATCACATGAAATAACTGACTATTACCTGTAAACATTTCTACCTTGCCCACTAAACAGTCACCAAGGAGGCAAGTGTATTCCATTTTGCGCAATAACACTTTATACACAGTTTCATATCATGATGTAGGTTATGTAGAGCATATTTTCTTTTTTTTTCTACACACTGAAAAATTGTACTAGAAAGATGCTTCAGTTTGACCCTCACACAGTCTGTCTCTACTTATTTGAGGAATTTTCCATAATTTTTCTTTCTTTTCTAATTATGCAAAGAAGCAGATTGTACTATTGATAATGTCATGCCTTCAGGCTGGCCCCTGAACTGGAGTCCCCATTGCAATTGTGGTCAAAACACTTCCTCTCTGTCACAGATAGTCAGATGCCTCGCCTACACCAGTAAGCCTCCACGAACAACACAAAGCGCAGCCAGAGAGACGTCTTAAGTTGTCCCAGCTGCACCAAGGCAGCGCCACTGGTATGCCTGGTCATATTATAAAGACTTCACTGTTCATCTACAATTTTTCACTACTCTTTCACATAAACACAATAAGATATCACATGAAATATTCCAATGGAAAGATAAGAGATTGGGGGAAAATAAAATAACTTTACATAGTCACATATCAATTGCAAAAACCACTGTACTGTATATATAAAATAAAATAGATTTTAAATATCCTAAATGATGGAGACAAGTAGTTCTACCGCCACTGATGATTCTAAGAGCTAAACCAAAAAAGATGTACTCACCCTGTGGCAGCACTGAGCTGTTCAGCAGGTTTACTGCTCTCCGTCTGGGAATATTCTGTCTCAGACTTTCTTGCTGGAACAGGAAACTTCTACAAATAAGGCAAAATAAACATAATTCTGTTACACTAAAGTAAAAAACAACCTCCAGTGCCCACCTGACCATGGAGGTACCAACTTGTCTTTAGATAATTATTGTGACAAACTCATGCTGCTGGATTTTCACAAATGAAAAAAGACATTTCTGCGTGTTGTTGCCCCTTTCTCTTCCTTATGCTGAGGGTGTGTCGTTATGAACAACCATGGATTAATATTTGACTTGGCTCCTTCCTTTGTTCCTTTCATTTGACTGAGTGTACTTTTCTTAATGAGACGCCCCCAGGGCTTGATATCTCTGCAGAGCCAAAGCAACTCAAAGCATGTTACAGTGACTACCTCTGCATGCGCCAAAAATTCCAATTTTAGCTCCTATTCCAAGACAATATTCCTATTAAGATATTTAAATAGTTAATAAAAAATGGATATTCCACTAATATTCCCCATTCTCAAGCCATTCAGCATACTACACCATTCTCAGCTGTGTTCCACAGACTACACAGTTTGTTAAATTTATTACAAAATATTTCAAAGTTGGTGTTTCAGAAATTTGGGCTTTCTGAAGCCCAACTAGTAATGCATCTCTGTTCTAGCCATGCAAGCTTATAGAATTCTCGTGCAGCCTTTATGATGTCTGCATAACATTTCCCATCAGTAAAAAAGCTGTTTCCCTGACCCACATCAAATTCAGGATATTATTATACTTGCAATAACAGTGGGACATTATTTTGCATGTAGTGAGTGACACATCTTATTTTGATCATTAAAATACAACAATTAAATAAAGTCAAAGCACGAAGAACTCTGTGTCTTACCTGTGCATAAATGTCGGCAGAAGGAGAGGACCGAGATCTCTCGTGGTAACAGGTGGTTTTTGTTCTTTCATCTGTTCCTGGATCCAGGATGTTATCAGCTGACCTGTATCGCCCTGAGGCTTTAGTTTCTGGAGCTTTCTTTTGTATATTCCACCTGGCCTCATACTCAGCGAAGGTGCCTAGCCTCTGATGCTCAAGGAGAGACTGCTTATGTGCAGAGGTAGAGCCTCCTTGGACCTTCTCAGGATACTCTGTAGGTGGAGCGGGTCTACTCTTGATGTCCGTCAATGTATCTTCATTTTCCCTTGTAAATGCCAGACCCTGGCCCTTGTTTTCGGAGGGGTTCTTGGTGTCATTTTGGGGGGGACTGTAACAGGGGAACGCTGGTTTGCCACTTTCAGAGGGCATCTGCTGGTCTAGTGAGGAGCCTAAATTTTCACTGTGAGCAATATCCTCTTTCATGCCAACTTCATGAATTTTGTCAGGCTCGGAGAAAGATTTGACCTTTTTTTCTGTAGAGAACCGTTTTCGGCTGCCTATGCGAGTAACCTGACTGGTGGTTGGACCCGACTTACTCCTTACAGACTCTGAGACAGTTGGCAGAGGGTCTTTACGTACCATTGTTATGGATGTATAGTTAGAAGAAGTCTCTGCAGAATGATGCTCATGTAAGACAGGCTCCAGGTCTTTTCTCCTGAAAGAGGTAGCCTTTAGCACCCTGGCTTGTGCTTCCTTCAAATGATCCTTGTAGGTGGTGCTGAAGGAGCCATCAGCGGAGGTCGGGGTTGTGCATTCGGTGGATTTCCACACATTGTGATCATCTTCATTCTCACCTTCTGTATCAGGGAGGGCAGCTGCACTTTTACTTTTCTGCAACTTGGCTCTTCTCATCTGAATTTCATTCCTTAATGTAGTGGCAAAGCGCTCAGTGCGCCTCACCTGCTTGTTCTCAAGGGACTCTTCAGAGTTTGTGTCAGCGGCATCTATGGACAGAGAATGAAGAATTGGGGTTGCCTGTGGGCAGATCTTACTGTTTACTTGATGTCTTGGGTCTTGGGACGATTCCCTGTGCTGCAGTGGGAAAGACCGCCGCTGTTCTGACTGTCTACCAGGAAGATAAGTCATGTACTCTGCGCTTTGTGTGTTGTGCCCTCCCTGGTTTCCTCTGTCGTCATGTTTAGGTACACAGGTTTCTACTACAGTGGTAACTTGGTGCTTACTGTATCCATTACTGTCTTTACTTTGTGAGGAGTGCTGTTGCTGGGCCAGATTATACTTTACTTTGCTGACCGTCTGTGGACTCAGAGAGTTACGCTCTGTACCAGTCTGTCCCACATCACTTTTCCTGTCATCTGGTTTGCTTGAAGAAAATGGCTGCTGTCCGGGCTGACACGTTGTGACACAGTAATATCGGCTGTGTCCGCTGTCAGTGTTTTGATCGGTTGCAGTTATAGACAGGGAGGTGCTCAAGTTTCTTCTATGGTTCTGACCAAAGTGTTGAGCAGAACCATTAGTGGGCAGTTCCTGCATGCTAGAATAGTAGCCACCTACATTCTGTGGCTTTGGTACAGATGTTGTCCAAGGCTGTGAATAGAAAGTGCTTTTGTCACTGTGTCTCTGATGGTGAGTCTGACCTTGCCGAACATCGCTGCTGGACAGGGAGTGCTGCTTGTTAGAACTGAACTGGTTGTGGACACATTTATCAGAAGAACTGTAGAAACTGTCGTCGTTTTTCGGGGATAGATTGTAGCTGCGGCGGTTTTCAGTTGAGGTCTTTCCATGTGGATCAGGTCCTTCGGGGTGAGCTATTATGAGGCCTCTTTCATGTACCTTTGTGGCAGCGAAGCTATCGCTGCGTGCAGGTGGAGCTGGGGGCGGTGGGGAGGGGGAGGCAGTTTTCTTTTTTTCAGGGACATGCCAAACTGGTCCATAGCTGGATCTACTGGAAGTGGAGTGACGGGATCCAGCCTGGTCTTCAGTCTGATCGCAGCCTGGCATCTGAAAGTATGCCACTCTCTCATCTTGTCTCACTCCCTCCATCAGATTCTGGCTGTTTCTGTTGTTGCTGTGCTTTCCTCCTGCGTCCCATTGATTGACTTTATACAGCACATTCTCTGTTGAAGCAGCATTGCTCTTTGAGAGTGTATAGTCAGGTGTGCCAGAACTGGTGGAGAAGGAGCTGTATGCCGAGTCTCTTTTCCCTCCTCCAAGGTGCTCCATACTGTTGTTAGACTTGGCAGGCGACAGGTGACCAGCAGGGTAAGGGTGTGACACATGCTCTAGACTGTCCATACTGCCATGAGAGCTGAACTGGTCAGACACTCTGCGCAGGTTTGTCTGCTCCCAGCCAGTGGAGAGATCAGCTGAGGATGAGCTATGGGTGAAAACAATGGAAAGTGTAAAAATACATAAATGAACAGTAGCCTTTTCTTCTTGAAGAGTATTTTTTTTGATCAAGTGATGAATTGCAGCCCTTTAACAGTAATAACTGTGATCTAATTAATAACAAGCTCTCTAATGATATGAACTGGAGAACAATTTAACTCTGGTGAACACAGCATAATGACACATAAATGCACTTATGGCTAATGCATGTTTATACAGAGTAAAAATTACAATCCTGACTGCAAAATTAACCTTCAAATGAATCGTTGTCTTATCTTCTAAATATTTAGAATCACAAGACAAAAAAATATTAGACATTCTGTGTACCTTCCAAGCTATACTTGCAGAAAGAATGGGATTAACTCCTTAAAGCACAATCATGTCCTATTCATTTAAAAAGGGATTGCTATATAACATTGAAAGTCAAGATGCAAACTTCATGATCCTAGAGTTACCTTGCATCATATCTGGTGTGCCAGACTGGTGTGGGTGGGGACTGTGTTTTGGCAGTCTCCGATTGGCTATCGTTGAACTTGGTTGAGTGCCAGGAGTGAGGCCTGCTTATGGGTTCGTTCCGTCTGCAGAGAGGGCAAAAAAACACAGACTGGATTAGAGACCAACCTCTTATGGAAAACAGTATGTGCTTCCACATATAAGTCTGTGCAGATGAAATGTACTAGATCAGTGCCTCAAATAGTTAAAAAAAACTGTCTTACCACAAGTACAGCAATAAATTGAGGTGATTTGCACCATTTTATATTTCTGAGGAGTATTGCTGAATCACAAACTTTGTACAACTGTCAACATACCCTTTAAAACGGTTCTTTCTGAGATGCATGTCAAGAAAAGTTGAACAGAATACATGAGCACATGGTAAAAATGCAATACATCGCAATATCATTTATTTTCTTAGTACAGAAAATCATAAAAGCTGTGCATCTACAGAAGGTCATAGGCAGACAATGTAATGCATGCTGTGGAAATGCAATGGATGTCACTCATCTAATGACATGAACCACAAGACAATCCAAAGAGACATGCCAATGAGAGCAGGAACTACAGCACAGCAGAGGGACAAAAACTATGAAGATGATATAACAAGATGAATGATTAATATGATTCTAAGAGATGTGAGGAGGAAAGGAAAAAGGGGGATTGGTACTACTGATTACAATGAAGTCATATAGCCGTACCTCATTGAACTTCGCAAAATCTTCGTAAGAAAGCTTCTCGCCACATGCACGTCATTCTCTGAGGGCATTTTGTGAGCTACAATATCCACCATTTTCATTTTCCTGGGCAGCAGGGGAGGAACACACAAACTAAGAGCTCACCAGTAATAGAGTCTTACAGTCCAAATGCTACATGGAATTTTGTGAAGGAAACCAGCAGGACAAATGTGCAGTTAATCTACTGTGACCCAACTGAATTGTTACAAACTGCTCTCAATCCAGACATTAACAGGTAGTGTTCAGTGCTGATCCATAGGGTTATAGCCCCCTCTCCTGGTCACAACACTTTGTTTCATGGAAACTGAGGAATAGAACATAAAAAAAGAAAACATGGGCCTACGTCATAGACAACAGAGCATAATACAAGCTTTGAGACAGAGTCTTGCTCATCATTCATAAGCTTATGATCTAAATAGAATATAGTGGAGTCTGAGGTGAGCTGGTGGTGCTCAGACCTATGCCATATGGTCCCGAGGGGAACACAAAGGAAACATGGGGCAGGGGGCTTAAGAGAATAGAGAATCTCTTACACAATCAGATCAGCCACCTCACCCCTCAGCCCAAGCTGTCGTCTGCCTCCCACCACCAGACAGCTTCTCTATCCTCGATGCAGTTCAGGACATCACAACTTGACATGTATAGGTACAGCTGACACATACAGAACACGTCAAACAGTTTTGTGTGTCTAGATTTTTTATAAGAAACACTTGCATCGTTTTCCTACCTGTATTTGCCAAATGAATGCTTATGTTTAAAATGAGGCTATATTTCACAATTTTGGATGAATTGACACAGCAATTTAATTCTGCAATATATTCTACTATATCAAAACTGAGACTTGATGACTTGAAAAGACTATTATGAGCTTTCTTGCATTTTAATGCTTTACAATCTGCAAACACCAAAGCAGGTGAATACTGTAACTACACTTGAGTGTTTTTGGAGCAGAATTAGGTCATTGTATCCACTCATCGTGACTCATCATGAAGGTACGGTTAGTTAAGTGTCTGTTTTCATTAAACATCATCCTTTCTATAACTAAAATAATTCCATTCGTGTAACGCTGCAGTTCGTTTTGTAATCAGATCTTCCTGTCCTGTTCCATACTCATTTTCAGGTTATGTTGTGAGTTCATTTGTCCTGCTTGCTATTGTTTGTCACTGTGATGTAGTTATTGGGTATGATGTTGAAACGATACATTGTGAAGTCCTGATATTATTACATACAAGCCAGGTGACTGTACAAAAAGAAAACAATAACCTGACAGCAATACGTTTTAAAAGACTTAAAATTTTTTAAAAATGTTTGAAGCATTTTGATAGATATCATGTCCTGCCTGAAGCTTGAAAAAGTCAGGTATTCACTTCGGCATTCAAACAGAAAGTTCCAGAAGGTGTGGGGGCCCATGTTTCAGGCTTTATGAACATTTGACATTATCCCAATTTACCAATTTAGCTCCATGCATCGCTGTTATGACAGGCTAATACCAGTATTCGAAAGCTAACTGGCAGTGACTGGATATTATTTTTGGTTTTTGTTTATTTTCTATTTTATTTTATCTCTCTTTAGTATTACTCTTCTTTGTCTTAATGTGCTAAGATGCTGACATACATCTATTCATACAACTTGTCTGTAACAACTGAACACCTGTGCACCATGTTCTGGAAAGCAAATAAAAAAAGATTTTGGTTTAAATGTCTGTCAGCGTTTCATCATTTTACTCTATAACCAAACCAATAATGAGGTAGCTACAACATTTGAGTTCAACATTATAACGGTCAGAAAGTTTAGACAAAGCTTTTTTGCTCTTTTTTCTCATTGGACATAAGACAGTTCTACAAAGCCATGAGGTCAAGAGGTCCTGCCCCCTCAGTCACCTTGTCTGAAGGCCTTCAATGATCTGATGACAAGAGATCCACACAACAGCTTCCTTTAAAAGGACTTTTCCCCTAAATTGAATTCATGGTTAAAATAAATTACATGAGTTAACTATCTGCATCTTGAGCTAATATAACAGATAGACACTTTCCACGCTGAGTCAGAGAATTGGTTAAGCTAAATAAAGTGGGACAATTCTACAAAATTAATTGTGGATTAGAGTTAAGGCCTATTTAGAGGACAAAGAAAAGCCAACATGAAGCCCAGTCTTCCTTGTCTCCTCTGAGTCCGTGTTTCTGGGGCACTAGGAGCTAGCCACACATGGCGCCTGCTATTGGTATGCAAATTAACCTGGTTTTATTAGGCCTATCGTCAGGGCTACAGCTGGGCCAGCACAGATATGCTAGGAGAGTGAGTCAGTTGGCTGGGATGGGGGCAGGGGGAGAAGACCGTTCTCTAAGTGATCATTTTAGAGCCACATCTCACTTTCAGTGTGTCTAGTACCAGCCAGTCCAAATGATCACATATGGATACCAAACACTTCTGGACAAACTAGTGGTCTGTTAATTACTAATATTTTAGACGAAAATTTGCTCTTCATTTTATGTTAACTATAACCCTTTCCTGAAAGATTAATTTAAGGTTGGTTTTGAAATGCTAGTCTGATCATGGCTTAACCTAAATGATGTCTGACCTCATACTGAATGATAAGACAAAAACAACATATTCAAGGTATTAGGGTCATAAAAGGAAGCCCCAATATGTTAAACCCCCAATCATTAATCTACTCATACCAGATGAAAGCAGGAGGTGGGAGAGCTCTCAAATACAGGAGATTCAAGTTGTGAAGTCAATAAAACATAAAAACAAAGTTTTTGTGACTCACCAAACATCTGGATGAAGAAGTTAAAACAGATTTAAGGTTGAAAAGAGTTATCCAGAAGAGCCAGAATACAACTAGACTGGAACTCAGCTTGGACAACAAAATGAGGCCGATTGTTGCCGTGTGCTGGTCAGGCACCACATTCCACAGACACTTCAAAGACGGGCCAAAATAAAAAGACATGCAGGCCGCTGAAGTCTGAGCATCCAGCATCACACTGCCCTAAAACAACAGTCTACCTCTTACAAGTCAAACATAATATTCCACACATTATGGCCTTTTCTAAAAGTTCTCCAGCTGGAATTAGTTTTAACTGTGGGGAGATTTCCTTCGGGATTACTGAGGTTTTGCCCCTGAAAGGGGGTGGAAGAGTGTACAGAGAGGGAGGAGGGCTATTGTCACAGCCAGTCCCCTTGGAGAGTTCCCGTACCTTGCCTCGTCTCATTGGCTCTAAGAGCTAATATGCTAATCATGGGATGAAATGCCGGACTCTTCCCTTCCCGTCTCCCCTGTTGTGAGGCAGACATGCATTTCTTCCATTACTATGGCAACAGGTTGATCTGTAGGGTGCAAAGCCACCCTATTTCCTGAAAACCCTGATAATGAGCATTACAACCGGACAATCAGAAATATCAGGAATGCACAGAAAATATAACTTAGTATTCAAATTCAGATTTTTTTGAACATGTAACATTTTTATATGACAGCAAGTTGTTTGTAATTACAGTTCTATGTAGTATAGGGCTGTGTACTGACAATCTAGCAATCATGGCAATTTTTTCTAATCTATTTTTATGGAAACTGTCAGAGTATAAAGAACACACCACCAAATGCATACAATTTTAGTTTAAAAAGTTTAGTCAAATGGGATTTAAATAACACACAATGAACCACAGTCTGACTTCCATGCAATCATTTTATACAAACTTTCACTCAAATGCAACATGTACATTGCATTTAGTATGGGTACATTTAATTAATTTGGCAGTCAGCTTAAAAGCATCTTAACAACATTTTATTTTTGAGTTATCCTGATAGTTGACAAGACTTTTATTGCAAATGTATATCATTTTCAAATATTTGTTAACGGTCTCCTGCTTGTGATTTTACTTTACAGACTGGTTTCTTCTCTCCTATTCCTTCAGTCCTCAGCATTAAACACAGAGTGATAAAATTTTATGATGCTGTCTTCTGCACTTTAATGCTATTATACAAGTCATCACATTTGATGGGATCTGGTTTTGTGTAGGAAATAATAAGCAATGTCAGAGTGCCAACAGCTGTTTGGTTTGAATAAAACCATGTAATGAGCTCTGATATGTAAAGTTATAACTTTACACTGCACCAAATAACAACGCTATGGAAAACACTTTACAGCACATAAAGCAAAGTCTTTATCTGATTTGGTTTGGGGATCAAAGTAACCAGAACAGATGTGTTTTTGCCACTGTAACTATGCAACTGCTTGTTAAAAATGTTAATAGTTAATACTTCTCTCACCTGCTGCTTTTATATTGTGACTATGCTAATTGGCATAAACAGGGAATTCGTTTTCCTTGACTGACCCACAGGTTTTTCTTATTAAAACTTGCTTCCTGGCATAACAGTAAGAGGTCTGGTGACGGGCAAGAAGATTAGCAAAGAATGGTTGCAACCTAAAGCTGATAGGAGGCAATACAATTCACAGTGATCTATTGTGAGGAAACCAATCAGCCATACAACCCAGACAAGAATTTCACTGAAAGGTATGTTAAACACATTATTTTCTTGGTCAAATATTACAAACTCTTCCCATTTCTGTTGGTTTTGTTACCATTATGCCGAAATTCAGATTTTAAATAAATCAGTGTGAGTAAAAGTCACATGTTTACAGCTTGGTTTTATACCCCACCTGTACTAAACACAAATGAGGAATTTTTCAAACAGACCTTCGGAGGATATCAATTGTATGATTTCTTTATCACACTAGAGCAGCATCACATACAAAGCTACTGGGCAGAAAAATGCTGAGGTCTATGCACCCAGCCTGTAGTTGCAGGTGAGTGGGTACAATCCACCAGTCCATGAAGGTCTCACAAAGGCTTTCTTCAGCAGACCCTACAATCAGTCCAGTCATGTTTCAGGTGAAAGAGGTGAACCATGAGCAGTGTGTAATGACCAGCGCATTCCTGGGCTGAGTGGCATTCCAGCTGTCAAGCCACTGACTGCCTGTGTTGACCTACAGCCCAGAAACACCTGGAAAGCCTTTGTCTGAGATGGAGAGTCTGAGCTACATCACTATAATATGGTCCTTTACATCCTCTGTTATTTATCAGAGCTGTGAGGAACCCAAAAGAACGCAAACAACAAAATAATAGTGTAAGGATAAACTGTAGGGATTTGTACTGCACTATGAGCTATTCATAAAAGTGTAATATAATAATAGTTAATGAAATTGGCTCTCTGAACCAGTGCCAAAACTGAAATGAAACACTTGGATTATAGTTCCCTACGGGTTAGCTTCCCCATAAATTGTAATGCCTTGTATGTGATGAGAAAATATTTCTCATGTTAGAAAAGATAAGGAGACAAGCAGCAGTGGATATAGTGAAAGTGTAAAGTAACGACCTCAGAACAAACGATACTTTAGTCAGATCCACTGACTGTTTCTAGATTCATACATACCTCATGAAAGTTTCATCAAAAACTAACATTCCTTCATGTCAAGTTCCAAAAAATATGTTATTTCAAAGCAAGAGATATTCCAAGGCCTTGGATTTATTTGAAACGTTGTTCCTGTAAAATCCACTTTAACGAGTTGTTGTCAACTCACCTTGGCAGTGGAACAAACCAAAAAAAGCAAGGGGTGCAGTTAAGACAAAGCTACACACAAACCTCTAAACTATGATTTCCTTTCTTGAGAACAAACAATTTTAAGAAATCTACTTAAGGGAAGAATTCAGTGAGCAGCATTCCAATCATACTACATAGGCTTACTTAGAAAAACAAAGACCCATAAATTAGAGACAACCCTACTACAACCTCTGCTGAATGGTTACACTGACGCCAATAGGCTTTTCCAGATATAATTGGATTGTGCAGCACACTGCTATGCACAGGTGACTCAACTGAAACAGCCACCTACGTGTATGTTGGCAACTGAAACTGTACCTTTATAAGCTTTTGGGATCTTGCAACTAAACAGGTAAACAGAGGTCCTCTGATACAGTAGACAACTTCTCTCTGAATCCCACAGCGCAAAATATGTATTATCCACATTTCATGTAAGTGACTGTGGCACTTCTATATCAGTGCCAGAAGGGGGAAACCAAATACCACAACTAACTTGAAATTAGTTGTTGTAAAGTTTGACAAGTGACATTGCACTTGGTTGCATGAAGTGCTTTAATGGAGCAGAGGGGAACAAAATAGACTGCAGGGGTCCCAGTACTGAATACAGTCTTGTAATCTGCAAAGGTATTACTCCTAATCTTAACTAATAATGGAAAAAAGACAGTAAAGGTGATAGGGCTGGTGACTTCTACAACATTTGGACTGTTATTTACAGGTTCCTGCAGGTTTCAACAAGCTTTAAGTTAAGACTTAAGATCTTGAAACTAAATTAAGATCCACTTCACACCCAACTGCTGATCTGTTTTGTTTTAAACTTTTGTTGATCATCAGTTCAAATAGGCCCTTAACTTCTGAAATGATATTACTATTAAGCAAATCTGCCAATCCAAATCATGTAATGTAAGACATCTTGCCCTTTCTACACTTAAAGGCACTGGGGTTAATGTAGCTTCATAAAAGAAACAATAACGTCATAATCTAATCAAATTTAAGGCCTGTCAAACTCATGAAACATGTTAAGGCCAAAAATTTAGAAGCTTGGATTCATAAGGGACTGCGTAATCCCTGAATTTAGCAAACCATAACAACAGCAAGATGTGATACACACCAATGTAATCTGCTGGTGTGAGCCAGTAATAGTATTTGGTAGTGTTTCAAACTTTTAAACAAATGTGTGTACTGCAAAATGTAGAATTCAGCAGAAGCTCCCAGTTTGTTTTTGTTTTTTTATTATTTCTAAATAAAATGATGGTTAAAACATGAGACTATCCAACAAGATTCGTACCTCATCTTCTGCAAGTCAGATGCAGAAATCTTCAGTATTTGTTGAGGCATGTACAAAAAAAACATAGCAAGATGCTTTCCCACACAAAACCACACCCATCAGTCCTCTATGTGACGTGTGACAGGCCTCTCCCCTTCTAGTCTCTCTCTCTCTCTCTACTCTCCCAAATGACACTACGCCAAACAATCTCGCATTAGTCACTGCATGCAAAATACATGACTCTGTAAATCAAGCTCCTCCCTTTTGCTGTCTGTAAAGAGACCGCACCTGTAGACAGGAGCAGGTTGTGACAGCTTCCTGATCCTCATTCAGTTATCCAACATGATCCCTAAGATAAAAAGAAATGTGTGTCAAGGTTGACACCTACATGCACAGACACAGAATAAGCTATGGACAAACATAAAGGCTCTATGTAGACACACATAGTTCCTAAACTGTGACTTTTTTTTTCTGCACAGGAGTCTGCAGCAGGAAAGAGAAAAACTTGGGCCTGGAGGTGAAGATTGCAGGCTCTGTAATGATCTAGAGCAGTATCCTAAATCAGACTCAAACTTGTTATTGTGGCCTTGGAAAATGACTGACTGCAGATGCTATTTGAGACAGTCAGAACAAAGTGAATTCTTCACAGACTAGCAGGAACTAAGAGTCCCAAGAGACAAGAAGTCTGTCTAAAACACAATATGAACAATGACTTGTCCTTGTAAGGAGCCGTTTTTCTTTATGTAGAAGCGTACTCAAATGACAATACCCAGATCCTTTATCTTTGCCTCCAGCTTTTTTAGGGAAGTTTATCTGCATTCTTACATTTTATTTCAAAAGGTAATCAAATAGACATATTTGTTACAGACAGTAAGGCATCCTTGTTTTCTCATGCCTATTTAGAATGAAGCACAATGTGTGAGCCTCACAGCCTCTGTCCTTGTTGAGAGATAAATGGTGAGTGGACTTCCTTGTACGGCAGGATTTGTTCAGGGATTACGTTATGATATGATACAATACAGAAAGAAATGCAGACGGCAGAGAAAGACAATGGGGCCAGTGTTTCATGTACAACAAGCCTATTTGTAGGAAGGTTTCTGTTTACAAATGATTCATTAGTTTACAAGATATGAATACTAAACAATAAGCTGATAAGTCACAGGGGCTTTTGACACAAAGAGTCAGTGTAATCACTTATTGTGAGCTTGCTGTTCATCTTGCTACTAGAAAAAATACAATGCAAACTGGCAAATTCCAAATGCCTTATCACAGAGGGTGTGAAACCAACTGACGAGGGAAAAAAAGATCACAGCACCTAATTGGAACATTTACGTCACAACTTCCCTTCACTCCACCATCCCACACCTGCCTGGGTGGGATCTAACAGGGTAAATGATGTCATCTGCAAACCCCGCTTCCTCCTTTTGAGTTTGTCACCATGAAAAGAACTGTTACAAACCACAAACTCCTGTCGACTTCAGCTCAACCTAGCAAAACAGGACCGTCCAGCTACCAAGAAGTCAACAGTGACAGCTAGAAATCCCAGACAGTGCACTCTGGTGACGGTCTACACGGTCAGATAAATAGCATCAAGTGCTGCTAAAATCCTCCACCTCAGCTTCTCTCCGTCACCTTGGTTTGTTAGAGATGTTACCATGGTGACCAGTTAGGCTGGAGAGGAGGGGGGGGGGTTGTGCACATGTAACAGCCGGAGAGGGAGAGGGCATGAAAGGGCAACAGGGATTGGTTACCTACCTTTTTACAACCAGACTGAGGGTCTTATGGGAGCCTTTCACCAGGCAGATCGCCTCCTGTCTGTAGCCACTCAGGGGAATTTCATTGATGTTGACAAGCTCGTCTCCCACCTGGAGACTTACAGCTGCTGCCTTGCTGCCCTCTTCAACCTAAAATATAAACACAGGAGTAGGAAATGATAGTATTAAACGTGCAATGTTACAAGAAGACTAAACTATCATAGACAAATTGACTTTGTTGTGTCAAGGAGAGGTCTCCTGCAGGTCCCACCACTGTGTTCAGAGACATTAAACAACCTCATTCAACCTCACCTTGGTGCTACTTAAAGTTTCAGCACTTAGCCACCTCTGATAAGAAAACTCCTGATATTACCTGCTTGTTTTAAAACCTTCCACTGCGCATGCTCTTCTAATTTGACCCTCCAGAGTACTGTTGTGTGATACAATCAAAATTATATCCAGATAATAATACACACCAGGATATAGCAAAGGTCTATTTCTCATTACGCTGATCTATATGCACGGCAAATAAAAAGTTATTCATAAAGCCTGTTTCCATCCAAACATATTGCACATTTTTACCAAATTCTTAAAAAATTGCTAAAGGAAAATGCTAATTTATGCTTGTTTTAATTCATTACTGTTATGTAAATATTGTGGCTGGATTTTCATTTTCATCATTGTGTAAAGTTGTTGACAAAGGAGCTGACAGTCATGAGAGGTATTTTGTCCAAAACCTGAAGCTGGCTGACAGCTTTAGCACCCCATGTCTGGATCATATAATGCTTCAAACTCCTCCACAATTTGTCAAATCTTTATTCCAACATTGCTGACTGCGGCCCTTCATACATGGTCGGGTTTCATTGCTATTTTCCATCCACTACTTCTGTAAAAACAGTGTAGTCTTACTTAAGCAGGCACAAGCAATTAACTAAACCTGTTGCACTTATTACCATTTATTGATATACCAACTTTTCCACTTCTGTAACATGTAAATAAGAGATGCTTCCAATTTATTACCATTTATTACCGTTTTTTTCAATGCACAAATGAAACAGTTGGGTGGAAAAAATATAAAATTTTTCTTTCTATTATCAAGAACTGTAGTACAAATTTTTGATTAAAAGGTTAAATGTCCAATATTTACTGACAGCTTGCAACATCCCACACTCATCTACTGCTCCCACTGTAGATACATAAAGTTCATTGTAATAACAAAAACACAATGATTCTATTAAAAAATAATTATGAGTATTATATTAAATTTCTTTAGTTAGCTTCAGTTAGTAGTTAGCTCACAGCAAATAAACAAAGAACATATTATGGAATTATACATGTTTACCTTACACTAGGTGTGTAAGCGTGCACTCGTTCGTACCGAACCATTTCAGCTCGGGGCCTTCAATACAATACGGAGGTGTACCGAATGAATACATGCAGCCTATGCGAAGAACATGAACACTCGCCTAAAGTTTCTACACAAACCTTGAAATGTAACGCACACAGTAGGAGCAGGTTGGCTGCAAGTAGAACCCATGTGCAATATTAGATATCCTACGCAGGTGTCTAAGTGGTCCATGCACTATCCACATTGCCAGTGTGGCAACTCAGAGCAGCGTCATAGGTACAAAGCCAGAGTTGGAAGACCCTTCATCTTCTCTAAGGTCTTCAAATTAGGAGCATTTCCAATTCCCTGTCAGTTATGTCAATACAGAGAGACAAGTCGACAAAACAAGAGCAGTGTGCCGGCATTGTTTCATGAAGATCGGTTATCGGTTAAGTTTTTTGTTAATGAAATTGGTCTCATTCACTGTACAGAAAATGTATTAAAAATCTATAGAACCAACATTTTTCTGTAGTGTTACATCCCTACCTTATACATATTACCAAATGATATATACTGCACAACCCTGCTTTGTGATTCCCTGTGCTGTGTCATAAAGTTCATCTTGCCTTATGCAGAAATAACCTGTATTATTCATATTTGTCAGCATTAATTACAAAGCATGTAAACAAAAAATTTCTCCCTTTAAAAGTTGTCAGAAATCCTCAATATAATTTAGTGTGAACGATAAATGTGAAATTCCCAAGGACAGAATAACTACAAAGGAAAAATGTGAGATAAATAAATCAAAGAGGCACAAGGCTCTGCTAACTGTATGGTTGTTTTCTTTAAAGAAACAACACTTTATTATGTGACAGTGACAGAAAAAACACTGTTTATAAAAGTTAACAGCAGGTAGGCTAAGTTCTAAAGACAAGGCTCAAAGCCTATAAAAATACTTCAAAAAGCTGCTGTCCAAGCCAGTGGCATGAAACAAACCATATTGTATTTGTCTAAGGGTAGACACCTGGAAAAACATCTGTCAAAGGGAAGTGTCATGAACTGAGTACAGTGGACTGAACACCAACTGCTAGTGTTAGTCCATCTCTGGAGGAAAACCAAGACATGAGAGCTGATACTAAAATGATACAAAATGACTCATTAGTGACAGGTACAGCATACGAAGGAAAGCAGAAGGTTTTCCCTAAACTGACCACAAATGTCTGATGTAAGAGGTGCAAGGCAGAGAGGTCCACTGTGGAAAGAAAAGGCGTGAGAATGTGCTTGGCAGTTGGCACATTAGCACACAAAAGCCAAGTTCTGCAGCTGATTATCAGTTCTCCACTCGAATGCAACCTGTGAGAGGGGGTTGCATGACTCAACCACAGAGGTATGTGTACATTTACAGACCATTACGTCTTATATGGCCTTTATCCTCAGCAGAGAAAACCAGAGCCCAGATAGCACTAATCTGGCCCCATTTCATTACTCCATAATACCAATTTTAAGGCAGGGTTACGGCTGTACTGACTGAGGAATTTCATGATGACTGGCTAAGTTCCTAAGATGGTCCTGATATGGTAGTGTATTTTGTAGAGAAACCCTGTGTACAAGCTACTAGGACTAAAAGGAGTGTGTCCTCTACTCAAAATTGGAGGAGCAGGAACAATGCTCTGTAACACTTAAGTATGTTCATAATGTCAATAATAACATGAAACAGCAGCGTACGTAGGAAAATATGTGGGCAAATAAAGGCAGTCTTCTGTCATTATTGCTGCAGGAAAGTCATAGTGCTTTTCCAAATATTTTTGACCAGGGCACTCCAATCAGCATGAGCCATATCGTGTCCTTTGTTTACCATCTTCCTCCAGGCTGTAATCAGTCGAGCTGCAGTCATCCTGCATGCACGAGTATCCTTCAAAAATAGCCTCATGCCTCTCTGAGGGACAAGAGGGGAAGGATGTAGTGGTGAGGAGGGTAAGGAATGTGTCTTTTCTGCTGACAGATGTCCTGTGTGTGCAGCATGCTGACGGGGACACTGAACGGAGACGTCATGTATGGTTTAAGCACTGACTGTGCCCATTATTGTGAATGCTTTGTCAGTTTAACCAGGTCAGCAGTGAACTTATGAACAAACTCACCAAAATCTGACATTTGCATAGTTTCTAGTTCTTGTGTAAAAGCTTCTGTTTTTGTAAGAGTGAGAGGGATTTTAAAGCATATGTGTCTTCCCAATAGTTTGTAGTAAAGTGCGAAAAATATATAAGCAAGTGCACATCTGCAACGGGATAAGACATAATTGTGTTGATAATATCTACAGAGTTTAGCATCTGCAGGTCTCTAAGCCCTATTTGAAAAAATACAATGTTTAAGACAAAACTGGACTTCACCCAGATACTAGAGAATTGCAATTAAATTTGGAATATGGAACACTTTTGCATTAAAAAGTTAAAAATGACAAGACTTATGCAACGTATTTTGGACTTAATGTGTTGATGGTGTCATCTGCCCTTTATTAAAGACACAGCCACTGACTAGAATAAAGTGATATAAAGTCTGCATAAGTCTAATTAGATAAGAAATTCATTAGCAGAAGTTGTCCCATGATCCCACACTACCTCATGACATCCACTACAACAGCCTATAGCAAGGTAAATTCCTTGCTACCTCCACTGTGCTCTCGCTTCAGAAAAAATATGTAAAGCAGTCAATGGCAGGAGAAAAACAAGCTTGCCATCCTGTGTCTGGAATTAGTAACATATGATGTTTGTCAATTTAATAGATCATTTTAGAAGAAGTCAAGAAAGGCACAATTTCCCATAAAGATAGTAAAGTACTATTTGGTTTTGGGTGAAGCGGGTCAGCAGACATCTCTCATTTCATGTGTAAAAGATGGTTATTTACTTAAATATTTTTTCCAATGCAAGTTCTAATGTGGGACACCCAGAAGAGGCAGGACTTTACCTTTCTATGACAGTTTTGACTCAGACACCTCTAGAAGCCAACACTCGAACCTAAATTAGAATGAACACATACTGTACACACAAACATAAATAGATCCTATGAGATTCACAATGCTAGAAAAACTTTGATTCCATGTTCGATAAAGTTGGCCTTTGTCATATGTCGTCTGCTTCCTTCTCCCATCACGGTTAGTCAGTCTGAATTACTACAGCATAATAAAAACTAAATAAAGCTTTTCCGAAGCCAACTTTTTTCATATGTTTCTCTTTGCTCCTTCCACCTCCTTACTGACCTACCTGGATGACTTCTGGCTGATATGAACTCAACTCCCACAAACAATGTCTGGTCCTCTGTTAGATGTCTGAAAGGGCAACTCAGAGCACACCAGCCTTTTGTCCAGACACTGTCCCCAGTTCATGACTGAAAAAGGCTACAATAGCCCTATGGTGTCTGGAGAATGCGATATAACCTCTAGATTTGTAACTAAAAGTTCAAACTACAACCTTGTGGCACTGACTCAGAAGAATATGGACATGCACAAGAAAGGAACTAATAAAATATGTTGATTCAATGTCTTGTCTCTTGTGAATCCTCAAACTTCACCAGAGTTCAAACCTCAAGACAAAACATGGCTCATTTCTGTATATGAAATAATCAGTTCTTCATTAGTTTCTGATGTTTAGAAAACATTTAGCAGCTAACTATAGAATAACAAGGAACTCAAACATGGAGTTTTAAGGTTAATCTATAACACTTTGGCATTCTCCATGACTACTTTAAGAATCCAGACCACAAAAGGTGATTCTGATCTCATCATGTTCCTATGAGGTTTTATGATCCTTGGACAATCAAATCTGACCAGCAAAGTTGTCACACACAAGAATCAATAATTGGTAAAACGTGTTTACCTGCGGGTGATTTATCACAGCATGTAAGAACAGTCCATCTAAGACTAGGTTTCTTGCAGCCAATAATATTTTCTTCCATATAAAATGTGATCCTGGCAAAGGAAACATAAGCATGAGGTGCATGCCCAGCTGTGTCGTGTAAAAGTGGATTATTTAAGTTTATTGAGACTAAGGTCTTTAAGTCCATGAAGACCTTGAGCATAACCTGCACTATGACTGGAATGTTAAGAATTTTAATTAGATCCAGGATATTTTTTAACCAAAGCTTTCATCAAACATTAGGAGGTGCTTTATTATCTTTCATTTGAGGGATTCTGAAGAAATGCAAACAGCCAACATAAACGGAATTTCAACAGTATGTACTCCTCCGATTACTTTAAACATACTGTCCCTACCAAGACTGAACTGTATTATCACTGCTCATGAGTGAGTAGAGAAGAGAACCTGAAATAGGTAGATGTGAAATCTTAACAAAGGCCAAAAAGTAAAACAACAATAAATAAGCGTATATTCACAATGTTTCTGGCATTTTTAGAAGAAGAAAAGAGTAGAAAGTGTTAAACCTAAAAGGCTGCATTTTTACAGACTGTCAGATTCACAAAAAACACAAGTTTCAACGTTTGCTTTTATAGTTCTTTAAAAGCATCTCTTTTACAAAAATAGTACACAGACTACATGCATGGGTGTAAAAGGAGCCTCTATTAAATTAAACTAAAATTACCCTCTGAAACAAACAACACAGTACATAATGAGCACAGTGGTTTAAGCACCATTCAAAGGCCAATTACATCTGCAGTATATCTACATAGCCTATTCATCATTTTGGGCAAAAAAAAAAAGTTTCAAATTGGCCTGTAGACATCCTGAACACAAACACTCTGAGCTGTTGTACTTAAGAAAAATTGTAGATTTACCTTCCATCTTTATCTAGTTAGCACAGATAATCCTTCAAAAAAACCTTTGTTAATCAATGTCTGTAAGACACAGGCTGCTCCCAAAGAGCACAAATCACTAATCCTGACTTCATTTATCCCATCATGCCATTCCAAAAGGCTTCAGGCTGTCACAGATAATTCACTACATTTAGAAAATCAAACAAAGCTCCGACATTCCTCCCCTGCTCCTGGTACCACAAGCTACCCTTCCAACAGAAATCTAACCCAGCACAAAAATATGTGAAAGCAAATGTCCAGGTGGGATCTCATAACATACAGCGCTGCCAAAGTGAAGAGAATTAAACGCCAAGGCATTTCTAGTCAGCTCGACAAAGAGTTAATTCCTGCGCATGACAAATTTGCTTTATAGGCTACTGCAGAAAATGTCTTAAGTTCTTGCTTACTATCAAATGATATTTAAACTGTGTTGACCAGAATATACAGTCAAAAGGTTCATTTTTAAAGTTTCATGGAAAGTTCTCAGAAATTAGCAACTCACCATCTGATGGCTACGGGTCCACTTTCTTTAATCCTTGATGAATATGGAGTTCAGTGAGAAAACATTAACAGTACTATCACCGATACCAAACCACAGAACCACTGTTGCGCAGAATGTTGGAGTACGGCAATGTCTCTCACAATTCCACAATATGACCTTACCATGTAAGCTTACAGCTTAAAGACTTAAAATGACCAGAATTCTAGTCATTTGAATCACATGCTCCTGAAACGAGTACTGACCTAAAGGTGGTGATAACTGGATCACTCTGAGTCTATATGGTCTACGCAGTCCTGAGTTTCACCCACCTGATTCAGACTTTGGACCCTTTTGAGTCAATACAAAAATGACAAGAAAAAAAAATCCAGCAGACACACAGAGCTCCAGACAAACAGGTGCTGGTTATTTTACCACGTCAAATTAACCAGCAAGGTCTTTTGTAGTAAATCATTACACAGTCAACAGAGTGAAGTGTAGTTACAGTGTGATTTCAGAGCTGATTTGGCTGCTGTGTGAATAGGTAGGTCTTATTTAAAGTGCAACTTCTTTCAGACATCTTACAAGGTTATGGCATTGTAAGAATTCAGAGCAATAGTGCAACTTCTGCAAAATGTTGATGTTTTTGGTACAACCTGATACAAAACGCTAACTTTTACAACATACCCCGCAAAATGTGTTATGCTGTGGCTAAGAGGCAAGTCTTTGAAATGTGTTTTACTGCGCAGACGACTGTTAACACTCTCTGGACCAATCTACAGTAGTTGCTGCATATTAAAAATTAACATCTCAAGCACTTGTGCTTGGTTAGAATTTTGGCTGGGCCACTCTAAAGACCAATGCTTAACCACAGCATTGTGGTTGAACAGAAAAGTACATTTACCATGAAC
The DNA here is from genome assembly GCF_902148855.1 of Sphaeramia orbicularis. NCBI lineage: Eukaryota > Metazoa > Chordata > Actinopteri > Kurtiformes > Apogonidae > Sphaeramia > Sphaeramia orbicularis. The sequence continues at coordinate 34,963,877 of NC_043960.1, forward strand.
AGACTACCATAAAGTGCTCAACTGAACACCATAAAAAAAAACCTTCCTCTCAACTGCCAACAAACTCTGTAACTCCTCCCACACTGAATAATGCCATGTTTACAACTACAAAGTTGCTTGGATGTTTATATTTTTGGTTATAATATTACAATATTCACACATTGTTGTCTATTTGTGTAGCTGTAATAAAGGTCATTTTCTCAAAGATCAATTAAGTTTTTTTTTTCAGATTCTGTTAAACTGTTCCAGCAATTATCTTTGGATTTATCACAACAACATCATGATCTTGTAAAAACTGAACTGACATAATCTAGTTTGTATTGAGTGAGAGAATGTGAAAGATTTTCACTTTAGGAGTGGAAAAAAAGACATCTGACTGCAAAATGTGGCAATTTGTATAAAAGAAAACAACAACAAAAACAACAACAACAGGATTTTCATTTTCAAGTTATACAAAAGTGCTACCCTGTTTTTTTGTACCAACAAACAACAAAAATGACTACTTCAGATATGAAAACTGGCTTTTAGACTATATACCTTAGTTATGAGCAGAGGTTCACGATGCTCCACTCCACCTCTAAGTGTAAATCCCCATGGTGCACCTCCTGTAAGAAAAACATCTACCAGCTTCCATCCCTCGCCATCTCTGGTCCTCTGTTCCAGGTCTCCTGATTTTGGCATCACATGCCAAACAGTCTGTGCTTCTGGATAGTGTTGATCATTTCTGTATCCCTCAGCATCCATGGTACTGTAAAAAAAAATACAACAAAAACAACTCCAGTCAACACTTATTAACGAGTACACTTCATAATAGTGTTGGTTAATGTTTTCCAAATGAGCCTTCTTTTCAGAAGCTCATTTCACTCTGGATCTAGTTCACTGTTGACTGTATAGTCCTATTTTGAAAGCAGGCATGTTCTGTCTCAGTGTTACTCTGCTGACAACCAACTATAACACCCTTTGAAATACCTGAACAGGGTCAAATATCACTTTTTTTTTATTGTGAATATGATTTATTCAGGTTTATCTTGGCAGGATTTACAAGAATCTAGAACAGCTACTTTTGTGGGTTCAAGTGGAAGCTGGATTACAGTAAAGGAGCTGCTGTTCAATGGTCATTTTGATGATGAATTTGATACATGTATCTATAATTCTTCCCAATAGCTTTACATGTTAAAAATATTTACAAAATATGAACTTTTTGGACACCGATCTAAAAATGTATGCTGGTAATAAATAATTCACCTTTAAGAAAGAATGTGTGTGAGGGTTACATTTCTTAAATAGACCTACATGTATTATATTTCTCCCAAAAACAACTCTGCCTATTCTGCAATGCATCATCTAAACAGTTAAATAAGAGGGTATCCAGTTTACAATTTCTAATATCGAATAAACAATTCGGTTACTGACTTTTCTCATAACAGCTATACTCTTAGCATCCTATTATGTCGTCGTAATTTGACAGGAATTAACTGAAGAAACAAACTAGCTGAGTTTAATCCGGTGACTGTGTTCTCAGAGAGCTGTTGTCCTGTGTTTATACACTGACAATAATACACCGTTGTGTCACTCGTTGAGACCATTTTTATCGCAGCGCAAACACCTGTTGTTATACTAGAGAAGATGACTTAAACTTAATGCTCTTCTGTGTAAGGTTTAAACACACTAACAATGTCGAGCAGCACAATGGAAACCATCTTAGCTTGTATCAAATAAGAACTGAGCCGAGTCCAGCAGATCAGCTCTATCTATGAAACAGAGGAGGCTTAGCCGAGTCTCCGAATGAAAACACGCACTTTGCGATGAAATTAAACTTTAAATGATCGGAGTCCGACAGCACTTTCCATCAATCAATTAAATTACTCGAAAAAATTAGTTGTAAAACAAGAACTCTTACCTGGGAATTCAACTGAAGAAACCGGCGAACACGATCATCTCATCGGACTGGCACGCCAGGATCTCCCAGGTTTACGTTACACACACTTCATCTTTTTTTTTTTTTTTTTTTAACTCTTTAAAATGTCAAAGAATCCACTTTTTAATTCTTCACCAACTCTGCGGAAACTTGCGTGTATCGGTCGGAAAGTTTAACAGTTAAATTAAACGAAGCCGTTCAGCCTGTATCTACTTAATGATACGAAGCAACAACGACACACTACAACACTCAGGAGAGTTTAAATTAGCTAAGCTAACCTAGCTCCATCCATGGACAACAGGGATAAAGGGACCAAAAACAGCACAAGTGTGCCATCTACCGTTAACAAGTTAATAAAGTAAGACGTATCCTAGCATACTGTGGCATACTGTGCTTTACTGGCTGTAAGTATACCCAGATCTCAGAAGACCTGCTTTTACTATGCTTTCACCATAGTCAGACATAGAAAGTTACAGTTTAATTACTAAAATCCTAATTCGCCGGTCAAGTCTTTAGGTTACTTGTGTAATGAACAGAGACTAACATGTTCGAGTCGAACGCTTACGTCTCCATGACAACCTTTAATGTAAGGGAACCCGGAGGATCAAACGTAACGAGTTCGCGGAAGTCGTGGAGTTGTTAAACGTCACTAGAGTTTGACTAGTTTGACCTGACTGAAATAACAACAAGTCCGACATCTAAAACGAAATTACAACTTTACGTAACTTTACAGGCAAAACATTTCAAGTATGTTTAAGAACTGGGGAACTTGGCTTGGAATAGAACACGATAATGACCAAGTTAAGCAAGAAAGCGAGTCTGATGTTGATAATAATGGCGACAAGAAGCCAGAAGTAAGCCCAGCAACTGGACCTGCGGAGGCTCAGCAGGGCAGCCACGGAGATGCCCAACGTCCTCAGCTTGTCCAGAAGACTAAAGGCTTCAGTGGTAGGTCTGAGTGTGGTGGTAAACTGAATGAGGTGTTTTCTTACACTTCAGTTGGTTGAAACCACTTGTCATAGTGGTAAATTACTTCTTATTTGTTTGCAGAATACATTTATAGCTTTGCCAGCAGTGCCTCGAAGAAATTTTCTGAGTCTGTTGCTGAAACAGCACAAACCTTAAAGAAAAGTGTGGAGGAGGGGAAGATTAATGGGATTATGGATAAGGTAAGTAAGGCTCCTTCTTGTCTTAGTTTAAGTTATTCAACCCACTCTTGGGTTATTTAATGAAATATTCTCTCCCTTTAGACAATTTTGGGTGATTTCCAGAAAGAACAGGAGAAGTTTGTTCAAGAGAAAAAAGCAAAGAAGTCTGGTATGTAAGACTCTTTATTCCGACAAATTGAATGTCTTGTCATTTACTGTTTGTGAGACTTAAATGAGTGAAGATACGGCCATTTAATGTGCTCATTTCCAACAAGATCTGCATGGTACTGTATTAAAATACATTATATTACAATACAGTAATTGCTGGCTGGTTTTTATTTTTCTCAGGCGCAGCTTTACCACCTTGGGTTGGTTACAATGAAGAGGAGACAATGCAACAACAAATTTTAGCTCTTTCATCTGTTAGTTTTTCAATGTCATGTCATCTTCTAATAATCCTGTTCTCTGTCAATATGTTAATAATATAAATGACTGTTTCTTTGCAGGACCAAAGAAATTTTTTGCGAGACCCTCCTGCTGGAGTACACTTTCACTTTGACTTTGAGCAAATGTATCCTGTTGCCATGGTGATGCTAGAGGAAGATGAGCTGCTCAGGAAAATGCGCTTCCATCTGGTCCCAAAACAGTGAGGATGTTTAGACACTTCATTATTACTGTGTCCTGTGCTTTTATCACACATCCCTGCATAAGAGGGGTTTTATTAACAACAGAAAGTATTCAGGTGGTTAGTTGATGGTTATTGATATGTAGCCAATATACAGTATGTGGCACATCAAAAAGCAAAGTGTAAATAAACAACAACAAAAAAGATGGTTGAGTTCTTTATATCCGCTGCTATTGTACAAGAATATTGCTTTTTTTGGTCAACTCAAAAGACTGCTATTAAAAGGCCCATCACTCCACCATGAAGACAACTACCACTTCCCATTGTCCCATTGTCCCACTGTCCCATTCTTTTTAGGGTGAAAGAGGAAGCCTTCTGGAAAAATTACTTCTATCGTGTGTCCTTGATAAAACAGTCAGCTCAGCTCACAGCCCTGGCAGCACAACAGGCAGCTGAGTGGAAAGACAAGGAGAAAGCTGGCTCAAGTCCTGAGGCTGTTCATCAAAATGGTATAATGTTTGCTGTGTAAATCTTAACACACTTTATTGTTTTAAGCTCTTTTTAATCAAATATAAAGGGAATTTCTTTGAATTCATATTATAAATAGTAACACAACTGAAAATTATTGAGACAGAGCACTGATTTTTCTACATAATAATAAGCAGTATTTACATGACCAATTTAAAATCAGTGGTAGGTGGAAAATATGAATTAATCTGTACTATTAGCATTACCTTCTTTATTTTGTAACAATGTTTAGATGGTGTTAAAAGGAAAGGAGCCCCTGCCATCAGCAGTTCCAAACCAAAATCCAGTGAGGTAAAGCACCTGTGTCTTTTACATTTTCGATTGTGAAGAATCCTAATAAATGTACAGGACCAAGTTTTTATTATGGACACAACAGCTTGGTTACAGTTTTCTATGCCTCTGTTATTAAAGGATGAAGAGGAGATTTCCACCAGTCCACCTGTCGCTGAATTTGTGAGTGACGCTTTTGACTCATGCAAGATAAATGAAGACGACCTACGCAAAGAAATGGAACAACTAGTTCTAGACAAGCGGGAACATGCAAATCCACAGTCGGGTAGGTTTTAGTCTTTTGTTGAAGTGACTCCTCATGTAATCAGTGCAGATGGTCATCAGAGGTGAATGAGGGACTCAGCATTGGGTTTTTCAGCAGAAACTGCAGACTGGGAGAGGGAGCTGCAGGAAGAGCTCCAGGAGTACGATGTGTTGGCGGAAGACGAAAACCACGATGAAGGCTGGGACAAGGAGATTGAGGACATGCTAAAGGAGGACAGTTAGAGGGTGTCCACAGTCTGACAGTCCACTACAGCCTTTTCTGTTTGAAGGACACCTGCCAACAGTTGTTACAGTCCCAGTGCAATACTCCCAAGGTATTTAGTGTAATTCTACAAAACCTTGTAACTACTTCAGTATATTTTAGGACACAGTTCATCCTCTGACTGAGCCATTCTTTTTATAAAAATGAAACATATTCTTGTTGGTTAATTGTAAAGTATAGTAACCTCTTAATGTCACTTGTTTATGCAATACTGTAAATAATGGCATACACAGTGAACTTTATATGAAATGGACCAAAGAACTTAGGAACGTATTTGTTTGATCAAAATGATTAAATGAATGATTGAACATATTTTCGACCAAAAGCATTGTCTATACATGCACACACGCATGCACACACACCTACACACACACACACACACACACACACGGGATGACTGATATAATGTACTTTGAAGATATGCCAGTGCAAACAAGCTCCCTTCTTCCTGTTTATATCAGAAACTACTCAAATTCCATTGTCTTTTGTGTCTGTACTTATGTACCGTGCAGGCTGCATTGTATTGTTACATTTGATTAAACTTTATCATGTATTACTGCCTAAACTCAAGTGTTTCTTTCCCTTGTGTGGCTGCAATGGATATCAGAGAAAAAAAAGGAAACATCAGAGAATTTTTTTTTCATGTTAGCCTTTACTTTCTGGAAACCTTTCACACAGTTTGCTTGGCTTTGTCAATTCACAACACCTTTGAGACATATTTACTCTTTTCCATCTTGTCAAACTTGGCAGCCCATTTCCTGTGTGTGCCCGGTGCAGAATCAGGGGAAACAAGCTGCTTGTGACAGTACAGCCTCTCTGCCTGTGGAGTACTTTTTATTGCTGCACTTAACAGGAAAACATTCTTCCTTCGTTGTTCAATTCAGACACTGTAACAGAAAACTACACAATTCAATACATGGGTTGCACTGTACTCATGCTGAAGGTGCTGTACCGATATGCGCTGACATAACACACAGTATAGAAATACTAAATCATTCTGAAATACAAACAGAACTAAGTAAACATGTAAATACTCATTTAAAGTTATACAAAAGTGTCAAATAAGATGTGAAATAACTGCGAACAGTTGTAAAATGGGGGAAAAAATCAGTAGTAAAATATATTTACCAGTCTTGGTTTGAAACAAAACCATCTTTGTAACAAAATGAAAATAAAATACAGAAAGAATGATAGTATAGTAATACAGTCCTGTGTCCAAGGCATTTTATGTGTGACAGTATGTTCTTTTTTTTCAACTGCCTGAAAATGATTTAGTTCATACAAAATTTTAATATTCTGCTACAGTGTATGACACTATTGCTATTTTGTTGATGGTAGCCACTAGCTTTTTTGAAAGTCACAGTAGTAAATTGGTAGTTTACATGCTCTACCTTAGGTCAGTGATCAGTTTTTTTTTTTGTTTTTATTTTCTTATCACAACCAAATTTGTGGTGTATAGTGAAACAGATGTGCTGTGTGAAAGATGAAAGCTCAAGCAAAGAAGTGCCACACTGGTCAGTGTATGTGTTTGTAACAGAATACTGTTTGCCATTTAGTAGATACAAAGACAGAAAAACTTTCTTTTTATGCCCAGATGATGCCAAGCCCATGAAAACAAAAATCTTAGAATCAAATCTTATTTAAGATGCTGATGTGTAAAACATGATCGTTCACTGTAACATCAAAGGAGCATTAACAGTTTTAACTCTTTAAACACTTGATAAAATAATTATTTAAAGGTTCAGTTCATAAGATTTGTGCATGACTGTGTGCTTGCATGAAGGTTGTGTTGGAGTCTGTATTGTACTGGCCATTACTACTATTAACATAAACTGTATAAAGAAGTGGACAGATCCACCATGACGTCACTCATTGATATTTGGGCTGCTTTATTTTTATTTTTTCTGTTGCCACCTTGGCTTTTTGGAGCCAGAAGTGCCCATATTAGGACAGATGGGCAGAACAGGGGAGCCTGAGGTGCAATGGGTGAGCTAATGGTAAATGTTAGACATGCAATAGACAACGGCAGACCCAAAATATATGACAGTCTTGTTAAAGTAATGCATTTATTTCAACTGCAATTGAACTGTCTGTCTGGGAAAAAATAACTTTTATTCAATATACAGAAGCTTTGAAAGCCCAACTCAGCAGGCGAGTAAGTCTTCGTAAACACCTCCTCACATGATAAGCCTTCTGTTACCCCTAATATCTTATAAAAGGATTATGAGTGGACTTATTGGAGGATCTACATAAGTGTAGACCAGTATGACTCCCGGAAAAGATGTATAACTTCTGTATTGGTATAGCGTCAAGATTGCTGATTGTTGCATAGAAGTCCATTTCTAATTGTTGATGCTGTAGAGGAGCAGAGGGGGGGGCAATGAAGAATTAAGGAGTGAGCATTTTCTTGTTTTCTTGTGGAAAAAACAAAACAAACAAACAAAAAAAACACATCGTGAATTGTAGTAAACAAGACAGTTGTAATTTTAGAGATGTAGTTAACTAATGTCAACGATCTCCTGGCTCTCAGCACAAAACAGACTCCAACAGCTAAGCCCTAATCTTCAATACTGAACCTTTAAATTTAAGGTAGTGAGCTATGATGAGAAACCCAAAGGTAACTCCAAATCCATAGCCTTTTTCTTTTCTTTTTAATTTTACACATTCATATTGGCTACAGCTACTGTTACTCTTATCTCACACTGAACTACATAGTGAGCATGAATAATACTGTATCTAATACCAAATGACAAGTGCTGAGAGAGGTTACAGGAAAGCAAAAAAATTACACGTTTAAGATCCAGACAGTTCTCTTATGATGTTTCAGACTTTAACTTTTAAGGATTGTTTTTTTTAGCTTTAGGTAGCTTTTTAGCTTTTAACCTTGCCTTAAGTATTGTGTTCGTCACACTGATTAGACATTTACAGTGATTGAAATACAAATAACTTTGTAAGAGCCTTAAAAAGAAGAACAGTAGTGAATACCAAAGTACATAATACATGAATTCAAAGTATTTACCTGCTCCTGTGTATTGACATGCAGGTGCAATAATAAGTCATTACCACATTCTTATTCCAATAAATAAACATCCATCTAATATTAAGGCATTCGATATAAAGTGTTATTCTGATGTTATAAACTAATGAACTAAACACTAAGAGGAATGATGGTAAAATACAGGCATATGTTAAATTACACTGATTTTTGTTTTCATGCCAACTCACAGTCATTTGTTCATTACAATGTAAGTACACTGTATATATTCAAGATGCCACTTTTTGTGCTTACGGCATCGTCTATATATGATTCCATGATAGTCCCAATGCAATATTAAAGAAACAAATATAACACAATAACATAACTCTTTGGTTCTCTTTATAATGTAATACTTTTGACTTCCCTTTATTATAATCCTATTCTGCACTGTAGGCCTAACACATCTAGTCTAGAATCACAAAGTTACTTTACAGGATAGAGGAATCACATCAGCTTTGGTCGAACTGAAATCAAGCAGTTTACCTGGTACAGTGTCTTGGTGTGGAGTGGAAAGCAACCCACGGAAAAGAAAATCTGTAATTATGCTGCATTTGTTTACCCAGTAACAGTTATCGTCATCACACCGAATAAATAAATAAATCAGTAGGAAATACCCAAACAATGCTACATTGTTAGTAGTAGAAAACAAAGGCAGAGTTGTGAAACACAGATGCACAGGAAAACCATGTCTGCTATGTGTGTGTGTGTGTGTGTGTGTGTGTGTGTTAATTGGTGAATTGGAGTTGGAATCAGCTACATACAGCAGAGTATCTGGAAGATGAAGAAGTGTGTGCAGAGTGGATGATGATGTTTATGTCAGTCCAATTTCCTCCAGCACACTGCGCGGGGTCTCTGCTTCCTGTAAAGGGTCAGAGGAGCCACACTTCAACACCACGTATTCATTACAGGAGATTTCAACAACGAGATCATTATTTAAAGGGATACACACAATGGTAACAATCACCACTGCTACTAGAAAGACAGTGAAGATGATATTCCTTTTATGCTTTGGCTTCATGTACAGTGCAATATGAGAGAACCATAAGATGACTAACTTTAGGCTGCACAAATCAATGTTTTGTTTTCTTTTGTTTTGTTTTGTCACCATGAATCAAATAACCATGTAAACAGAGCAGGAGTGGCAAACTCATTTTAGTTCAGGGGCCATACAGCCCAATTTGATCTCAAGTGGGCTGGACCCGTAAAATAATAATATAATAACCTATAAATAATACCAACTCCACACATTTCTCTATGTTTTAGAGTGAAAAAAGTAAAACAACTTTATGAAAATGTTTACATCTACAAATGATCTTTTAAAAAATGTAAATAATCTGAACAACCTGAAATGTCTGAAGAAAAATAAATACAGTATTAGTATGTCTCAGCTCTTCATTTACACATGTGCATTACAAATAATAAATCACAGTGGATCTACAAAGGCACAAAATATTTGGTAACAGGCAAAATATTGTTAAAATTGCATTTACTTCTCTTAAGACATTTCAGGTTGTTCATATTTGTTCAGATTATTCACATTTTTTGTGAAAGGATAGTTTGTAAATGTAAACATTTTTGTGTAATTTAACTTTTCTTTTTTTTTTTTTTAACACTAAAACAGAGAGAAAATTTTGGGGTCATTATTTATTGGTTATTATGATAGTATTTTAAGGATCTGACCCACTTGAGATCACATTGGGCTGTATGTGGCCCCTGAATTAAAATGATTTTGACACCTTGGACTGTTAATATTCACCCCATTCATTCCATGGGCTGGACTGGACCATTTGGTTGACCGATTTTGGCCCATGTGCAGTATGCTTGACACCCATAAGGTCTAAGGAAGGGCTAAAAGTACAGTTTTCACCAGAATTTGGGATTAATAAGTCATTTACTGCAATCAATTGTTAAAGCTGCACAAATCAGTAATGATAAATATTGATTTATGCATGCGTGCACTAAAAAACTGCAAATTAAAGGACAAATGCATCTGATCAAATTAGGTTATTCAACCAGTTATTTGATATGTTAAGTGTTGTTATATCCATGTTGTACCTAAACCTGAGTCACACATGGATGACAACACACATATATTCCACAAGACAGAATCAGTGCTGCTACATTATAGCAAAAAGAAAAGACAAGCACTTACTTTGGCATCCTAAAACAAGGTTCAGCACAAAGTAAAGAGAGGGGTTGCATCAGAGTAGTGAGACAGAAATCATGCTTAATACTGAGGAGACAAATAACCCAGATCTACAAAGGGAAACATTAATTATTTACTAACTACTTTATTTACAAAATATAGACTTTTACTCAGTCAAGATTTTTCTGTTGGTGTTGAATCTTGTCACCTATTATTTCATCTCAACAACTCCTTCTTTTAAAGAAAACAGTTTAATTAAAATTGCATGACTTAATCACTTATTGACAGCCTGAACTTTCAAGTAAAAACTTCAACAGTAACACAGATATGAGCAGAATTCAGAATGACGACACAGATGTGTTTAATTCACCAAGAATCATAAACATTTTATTGATAAAATAAATTCATCAGTCCATCATGATGGTCTGTTACTGCAGTGTGTCTTGACTGGAACACAGATAAACAACCACTCACACAGAACATTTTAAGTGCTTAGTCAATGTGCATTTATCATAGATAAATCATTTATAAGGCTAGTAATTCAATTCCATTTAAGTGCCCATAATTATGATAAATAAAGCCAAAACAGCCCTTGGATAATCAGAGCAAATATTTCTCTAACAGTTATCCCATGTGTATCACTTACCTTGAGAGGGGGCTTTTTGTATTTATTTAAATGGGAAATAATCAGTGTATAAATAATGTAAAAGTCTTAGAATAACCAATCCAGCCTTTTACCGCAGAGATGGTGGAAAGTTATCAATTATGTGATATATGCTATTTGCTAAACAAGGGTTTGATTTCATTTGTGTACTTAAAACAACAATACCTAGAAATCACAACAAGAAAAAAAAGAAACATCTAACATAAATATAAATGATTTAAAGTGAGAACATACACAGATAACTGACAGACACAATAAAGACACAGGTAAAACACGAGTTGTTCCCATTCATGGAATAATGTGAAATCACTTACACAGGACTAATAATAATGACAAAACTAATAAAAATATCAATGGATGAATACCTCTTAGAACTAATAATGATGTTAATGTAAAGGGTATCAGCCTGGAATAACATCACAATTCACATTATCTTATTTACTGATCTGGTTTTCAAGCATTTCTTCTGCACATAAAATACTTAGAAACATTTGTCCACCTACACTACAACCTGTGCAACAGGGGGCAGACTTTCCCCATATGTTTTTGAGTGGAAATAGCAGAAATGAACAAAACAGAAATAGACTTTTTTTTTTTTTTTTTTTTTTTTTACAACATCCAAAATAACAAAAGAAAAAAACAATCTGTGGAATGAAAATGTGAACAGAGTTTTTAATCATGTGTCATCCTGATACTTTTGGCCAAATAAAGTGCAATTTTCTGACTAGTTAAATGCTTAAAAAAGTTAAAAGTATACATATTTTTGAGATGTGATGGCACATGATGCAAACTTGCTGCTTTACAGTGATGATACGAGAGAAGTTTAACAGGTGCAATGATACCAAGACTAAGTGGACCAATGACAAGAATGTAACAATATACTGTAGGAAAATATAGAACAATTTTGGTTCTAAATCTGTTGATAAAATTTAAGTTAAAATTTCAGTCCCCAATGATAGAATGCTGGATTCCCTGTCCATTCTACTTGATAAAATGCCTAATCCACCCTATATGCCTTCAATTATTGTAGTTTTCAATGTACTTAAAATAGTTTTGATATTGGAACATGGTTGTCATGCACTGAACTGAAAAGTGAGCTCAGAATATTGTTACACCAGCAAACCAATGACAATGATAGGTGCTCAGAGGGCAGAAAGAAAGGTGCCAGGCACTGAGGAGCTCAGCATGCAGGGTGGATAGCAGTGGCAGCAGCAGCAGCAGCGGCAGCAACGGCAGCAGCAGCAGCAGCAGCGATGGCAGCCATTCAGTACACAGGCACATTAAAGTACTCATGACGGGGCTGGGGGAGAGAAATGCATACAGCTTAGATAAACAGGACAATGCTGAGCTGTAACGGACACCTCATTCAGACACATCATCCACAGGACATGCAGCAGGCAGAGCAGTAGACAAGAGGACAGTGTTTCATTTTTTTTTCTTTATTAAGGTATGCTTCATCAAGATAATTTCCTGGAAAATGAAAGTCCTCCAACTCTCCCAGAGTCAAATGAACTCAGTGACCTTAATATCCTGGAGGTCTTTAGGGAAATTTAATCCTGAGTCAATGGAAAATTAGCAAAAAATCTCCTTAAAACCATTTATAAATAAAAGAATGACTTAATTGCTAATGGCTATATGAATACTTTCAGTGTTCAATGTTCACCAAACTGCAGAAATAAAAGTTTTGGCAAGATCTAAAAAAGTTCCAATTATAAATACTAGTCCAGGTGATATAGCTGATTCATTGATTCATGTATCATTCCCTTTAAAAAAAAAAAACAACATAAATTTGTACATTTCTATAGTTGACATCCTCTGCATTTTTAGAGATGGGGTGATCACAAAAAGATTTATGGTGACCATAACCACCAAATTATATATTTTGCATCACTTCTTCTAAAGTAAACATGATGACATATGTAGAGAGCAGTGGCGATTTCTCATAGACTGCAAGGGAAGCCCGGCTTCCCCTAAAATTCCGAAAATTAAATGGTTAAATATGTTCGGTTGTGTTGACATTTTATTGACTACAAATGTGTTAGAACACGTTCATCTCATGGATGAGTTCGTTCAGAATCAGCTTTATCACAAATCAACGGACTCGATGTTGTTCATTTCTCATCCATTCCCGTTGCGCTGTTTTCTCATTCTCTCTCTGCTCAGTGCATTTGTGGCGTCTATGAGCTTCAACGGGACTGAGTGGAACAGTTTTTTTCATTGCCTCAAAACTGGACGGTAATTGGATAAATGCCACGATGCTGTCCCGCCCCTGGACGCCGGGCGTCTCTGGGGGTGAATGGAGCTGTGGGTGGGGCTCGGCCAGGCTGGACGCCAGAATCCCACGTGCTGATTGGAGGATCAGTCAAAAGGCTAAATCCCGTTTGATTGACAGCTGTTTTCAGATCTACTCCTTCACTGACACAGTTCAGTTTAATACTGTCGCACATTCTGCTGTGAAATCAAGAGAGAGACCACTACGAAATTACTCGTTCATTTCTTGCATTGTGAATAAAACACACTCATTGTACTTCTTTGTTTCAATTTAACATAATTTCAGTGTTTTCTTGTTTCAGTTACATAATTTAATCATTTCTTGTTCGAGTTTAATATCGTTTTGTAGATAGTCAATCATACTCTCGGCTAGGTCGGAGTGAAAGGAGCATCTCTTGTTTAAAAAGGCTGAAGTCTTACACTCACAACATAATGGGCCAAGGCAGTCTAAGCAGCCTAGCTCTGCTGGCCATTGAGAGGACACTGGTGCAGTCCCTGGAAAAGACACCTACTTGGCACGATAAGGTCACTGAGCATTTTCTTAAAAAGGAACGCAGGGACGAATTTATGTTTAAATAACTTGACAAATTTTTTTTTTTTTTTTTAATGTAAGCCGAGAATGAGCTTCCCCTGTCTGAAAGACGAGCAGCCGCCACTGGTAGAGAGGCTGATAACATGAGGATTACAATAATAACATGTAATCTTTTAATGAAAATAAAATGCAAGTCTTGCGCTTATGCTTATGTCACATTAGTGTTGTAATGTGTTTTGTGTTAGGAGTGGGATGGTTACTGACGTTGACTACTTCCATTTCTAAGCGAAGCATTTCTAGTCTTGGCTGCCTACATCTATGATAACATGTAGTTTTGGTTAATAGGTTATACTAACAAGACCATAAAATGACTGTGTTGATGATGTTTACCACTTTACCGAGTCAGTTAGGTAGTATTTAGTATTACCTCACCCATAACCCCTCAGAGACAGTGACTCTGCCTCCACATGGCCTCACAACAGCAGCTGTGAAACCAATGGGTGACATCACAGTTCCTCCATCCACTAATGATACACAGTGTATAGGGTACACATCATAACACATTCTGTGGTGCCATGTTTTGTTCAAGCCACGTGATGCAAAATATGTAATTTGGTTAAGCCAGAAGATAAAATGGCTGCCATGGATACCACAAGCCATTTTTGTGTTTTGTGGCTCCATTTCTGAAAATGGCCAGAGACCCAAAGTGTATATGTGTCTTCAGTTATATGCAATTATGACAAAAACATAGCTGAAATTTGCACCTGTGATATTGGTGTAAAGGGAAAACAAAGAGAGACACACTAAGACAGTTTTCAGCACAAACATGGATCATCAGCTGTGGAAAGACTGTTACTAATGACAAGAGACCAAGAACACTGTTTTATACTGAGCAGAAACTGAGCTACACACAGACTAGTGCTGAATAGAGGGCTCTAGTGGCACAGACGACCTAAATTCACAGACACAGTACGAGTATTCACCTCAGTGGGCCTAATTCTGGAAAAGACCAGAAGACTCAGAGGCCATACCTGGGACCATCACACCTGCGAGGCAAACATTTTTATAAGTACAAAAGGACACATAGAGATTCACCACTGGTCAGCTTGTATATTATATTTAGTATAAGTCTTTCAGGAGCCTACAGCATCTAATCATCTATAGGATGCATTCAGGGACCAGGGGCTTAACCGTACAGCATCACAATAACTTCTTTATGGGGACGTCTCTACTCAATTTATCTCTGATGTCTCATGCAGAGCTGAGCTGGAAATCTTCAGAGGCATCATTATTCCAAAAGAAGATCTGCTTGCTGGCACTGAAGTAATGGCCGGCTACTGAGAAATGTTTCATTAAAGGTTTATTAAAATAGCTTCACCAAATCCCCTGTGGTATGTTTTCTATGTAATTACTGAACTGTGCACCCCTAAAGCCTTAAGGCCACTAATTCAAAATGCACACCATTTTAACTGCCCCACACTATTTTTGCCATGCAGTTATTTGCACCTTCTTAGTTAGAGTTTAAATTTACTGAAAGAATACATTATTTTATGTCCTTCATTCACAAAAAAATAATAGACTGAGTATTTTTTTCAACTGTATGTAAAAGGCATAATTTGTATGATTTTCCTAAGAAAAAGATGTATAGTAATGCTATTTTTACTTAGTCACCACTTGACCCATTGTGTGGGTCATTGGCTTCTACCGGCATTTTCTTATTTTCCTTTGTTTGGTTTTGTTCAAGATATTTCAGTGCGTGGACCTTTAAACAGTGAGTATAGCTGTAACTTTAGTTACATAGCTGTCTCCCCTTTTCCATCTTGTTGCAGGTCTATGTGCCGTTGAGACTAATCACAGAGCTGAGCCACATCCACACAGTTTTGGCTGCATTCACTCAGAATCTTCCCTCATGGTCGTGCAAAAGTGTTGTCATATAATTAATGCCCGATTAACTGTAACTATAATGGAAGTAGCATTCTATTTCCTGCTTCATTTCATCACTATTTCTCTCCAACTCTGATCCCTCTCTTGATTGACTCTTTTGACTTCTGTTGAGTCAAGTTAGGGGACCAAATCTGAATCATATTAACTGGAAAATCTCACAAATTATACCTTTAAATACACCACTTGTTAAATATTAAATAGGCTTTGTGTCTCAATATTTCACTCTGCTGTTTCATAAGCACTACTGATTATCCTGATTACTAAATTACACTGACAAGGAGATGAGCTACTAAATTGTTCCTCCTTGGCAGCATCTCAAGCACCACAGGACATTTGTGAAACATGAACTGATTGCCTTGATTGTACAGTTGTCTTAATGAGAATAATAACAATTTAATGACAGGCAGTTTCCTTTTGTCCTTAGAATGGTAATAACATTTTCTTTACTCATAAAATATCCTGCTTTTACTAAAAGTTAGCACCAGCCTAAAAGAGGATCTGAGGATAGCCTTTATGTTTCCTTATCAACACACCCCATAAAATCCAAATCCAACCTTGAACTGATACACAATGTACTTTGTGTATCCAATGCCTGACAAATTATTTCTCCAGAGGGCTTCATTTTCTTGCTCAAAATGTACTAAATTCACATCTGTGTGAATTACTGTGCAACTGTAATCTTACTGTGAACAGGGTTAAATGCACTGATCCTTCATCAGCACAGTTTCTGGTACTTTCTACAAGACCAAAAGTAGCTCCAACAAATGAAATTTATTGCTTAATATCCAAAAATATTTTGTGGTAATCCCTCAATAAAAGTAAGTCAAAGTATTTCAGAGGTGAAAGCAATGGCTCTGGGATTTTTTTTTAAAGAAAAAAAAAAACAAATAAAACAAAACAAAACAAAAAAGCAGTGTAATGCCAGCATTCCTGGTTACATTATTACATAATAATAATAGTTATTTTGGGCCAAACAGCACCATGTATAATATATGTGTGGTCAATATTAGTATGAACATAAACACTATGTTATTACTCAGAGATCCTTTGCCACAAAATCATGAGTCTGAGCAGGTTCATTCAGTGCAGTTAGTAAAACCACAGGCTACTCTTCACACAGGCAGCATAACTTAATCAGGTTTCCAATTCAGAGCACAGGTTCATTTAGCTAACACATACATCCAATAAAAAGCATTCAGATGTCAGACTTAACACCGGCTGCTTAGTTGATTCAAAAATGGTTGCATTTTGCCACCTGTGAGTGAAACTAGGGTGTATTCAGACAATACATGGATGGAAATGCATGCAATTAGAAGATCACGGCACGCACAACTGAAAACCCATGCTGGCTGACTGACTGCACCAGTCTAGTAGTTACCAATTGCCTGGATGGGGACATGGGTGGACTCTAGGCCCTTTATAAGATCTCCTCACTTGGCAAACTCCCCCAGTCTTCACTTTGGCTCTATAAATACAGAATTGATTTTATCAGACCTCTTTCTCTCTCTCTCTCTGAGTTAAAGTGGACAGCCGAACTTTAAGTTTTGACCTCTCTTCTTATAAAGTGAGCATAACAATGGAGCGACTTTCATCAGCTTAAAAGGAAAAAGTGTATAATACAAAGTTCCAATAAAGAGATCACTGTACAGTATGTTCTCAACAGCAGAACTACCTGATGTTCTTGCTTCTTATAAATCAAGGAGCAGCTTGTCCATTTGTCCTTGGGGTTTATGGACTTGGCTGGACAGCGACTTCCTCAAAGCTAATGGCTGAGGGCCACATTTAATCTAAAACTGTGATGCACATAATAAATCAGTATCTACCAAGGTGGGTTCATTAGGGAGTTTCATTTTTTAATTAAAGTATAGTTTTTAAGGACAACCAACTAATTGTAGCTAACATCAGCAGTGTACCTCAGGATATCAGTTTAGATGCCAGTAGATACTGAACATATTTATCCAGCTTTTTATTTTGATTCAGATGGAACTTTTACTTTCAGTATAGTCGAGCTAATATATGCTATTTGGTATATCACATGTTGGAGAAAAAAAGGTTGCATCTCATTTCCTCACTCAGTGTTAATGGGATTCCAGTGGTAGCCTGAATTTCCTTCCCAGAACACATTAGCAGTGGCCTTTTGACTCACTAACTGACTAAATGTTGATCAAACAATTCCAGCAAACCCCATCAGCCTGCTGACAATGATTAGGTCAGTCAGAGTAAAACCTGCTGCATACTCCATAAGAACAGAGAACCTTCTTCACACTCCTGGTTTTGGAGTTCTTGCCGCTTGTTCTCGACACACCGCCCGGGCAGAACTTTCTTCTCCTGTGGTTGTGAGAACTATTGCGCGATTGGTCAGGTATTCGAAGTGGGCGGGGTTAATGTAGAAAAGAGGAGGACCCCCGCCCCACGAGTTTGGCACGTGAGCTTCTCCTGAAGTATAAAATGTCTTGGTCAGAACAAACTTTTGTTCTTGTTTTTGTCATCTTGAAAAGACGGACAAATTTCTCTGTTCTCACTGAGTATATACTAAGCATAAGACTTGGAGGGAGGTTTGTTATCTAAACTGCTCTTAAAAGCTCACTGTAGTTTATCATTCTACGAGTACTGGGCAAAGATTTCTTGATTTCCAGTTGTGTTGTACTAAGTGCAAATGCTTATGATGAGGATCATAATTCTAATGGCACTATGGTTTTGCTGATGTAATTAAGTTCCCTTGATATGGATAGCTAATCTTGGCCAGAAAACTTTGTGTCGTCTCAGCAAAGCAGACATAAAAGTCTGTGCCTCAGCTGCAACTCGAGCTCCTCTGCATTCTGACAAGAACATTAAATATAGAACTTATTTGAAAGGTGATATTGTCCTGTTTACATCTTACATCTGGATTTACAATTGATTGTTGCTTTTACTTGAGATACAGGATATTTCAAGTAGATATGCTGCTGAGGAAGAGTACAGGGTTAGTGCCTAGAATACAGTTAGATTCTCTAGGGTTAAGGTCAGAATGAGACAGAAAAACACACCACCAACACCTGAATCTGGTGTGTTCCGGACGTTTGACAATGATGTTGTTGCTGGTGTGTTGTTTCTGTTGGCTTGGTCTATCTATTTCTAAAGCTACTGATCTAACACTACAGCAAGGGTTATTGGGTTTTTATTTTACAAACTGTACCTGCAAACAGGCGCATCTGAAAGTCTATATTCTGCAATTTATACACAAGCAAAGAGAGAAAATATCAGCTGAAGATCAAGATTAAGAAAAAGCAAACTGAATGGAAGACAACAAGACTCTATACAGGCAATAAAATCATACAAAATAAATGTGAAATGTTGACAAAGTTGTATGAATTTTTAAGCAGCCCAGAAAATGAGTACGCTGGCCACCGGTAAATCTTAGGAAATGGGTACACACCAGGAAGGACAGCAGAGCCCACACACTTAAAGCAGCAGTGAGCTGAGCGAGACAAATGCACTCAATGTCTAAATCATCCCCAAGCAGTTACCATAATGTTGTTAACGCTACCCTCGTCAAAGTTGTGGAGTTAAGTGTTAAGTAAGTGACAGGACTTTATTCGCTCTGCAACTTACCTTCACCTACTCACCCTACCTCTGTGATATGAGATAAAAAGGAAGACATTAATAAAAGTTGAGCTAATATATTATTTAAATGAGTCCATGCTAGAGTCATCCTTTTTCCACAAAAGATGATGAATCATTTTGATGTAGTTTTTAATGTTTTACTTACTCTGATTTGACCTAAATTAAGTTTTTATGAAAGAGTCTCACTGTCACTTCTTTCTCTCCTTACTTTAGTCACCAGTTTAATGATGCGTGAGGGCAGATTGCAAATGAGTTGGAGGGACACATCAAATATGAAAGCTTTACTACTCACAATTTTTTACATGGCTTACCTCCTGCAGCAGGTCAGCCTGCTCAATTGCCTTCAATACGTTCTTTTTGGATGTCTCCTGAGCCTCCCCACCCAGCAAGAACTCATCCAGAATGAAATAGGCCTTCTCAAAGTTGAAAATGATGTCCAATTCACAAACCTGTTAAGCAATGACCAAAAAAGCAACTATAAGTGACTTGTATTTGAGAAAAACATGGATCAATATTGTAGCAGCAACGATGCAAAATTCTAAGGAAAAACATTCACAGAATAAAGTCACAATTCTGAGAAAAAACAAAACAAGAATAAAGTTGGAATATTTCGATAAAATAGATAAAACAGAAAAAGAAAAGAATGAGAAGCCAGCAGAAACGCACACTTCCAAAGTATTTATCCAGCAGCTCCACGTATCTATGGATGATTTCCAGTGTGATGAGCTCATTGTCCTGGTCTTCTATGGCACAGCAGAAGTACAAGCTGGCATATCTGTAACAGGATAAAAAGGCAGCCAACTTCAACCTGACAGCCCCCAAACAAATACCGCAGTATTTGAATAAAAATAACAAGGTTATTATTGCGAGAAGTGCAACATCAACTTGACAAGGTGAAAGCCAGAAAAGCTGATTTATACATTTCCATCACTTCCACAAGATCTCCAAGTGATGTAGTCTCTTGCAGTTTTCTGTGATAGTGCTGATGGAGCAGTTTTTTATTATTAAGGGTCGCTGTTTACTGAGTGTAAGGTATTCATTTAAAAGCCAGAAGCCGGATGCAGAAGGCTGTAGGAGCTAAGCCTCATTCTGCCCATGCTTCTTTATCCCTGATAATCCCTAAGGCACTCTTTAAGCATGTGATGATTGGCTCATAAAAGAGTAGGTCAGTTGATCTCTCTCAACCAGCAAGGTACAAGAGCACAATGGACTATGTTGTAGATTTGAGAGAAATCTAATGTATGAGAGCAGGTTTCACTGTCAACATAAGTGCAACTTGGCAGCATCACTAATTTATGTAATTTGATTAACTGTTGTCTTTGTATTCCCTGCTGTTTGTGTGAGCAGATTCAAGGCACAGCCTAGCTGGAGAAACACAGTGTGTCCAATTCAGTTGTTCAGATGTGGCACAGAGAAGTGAAACAGCACTTTTAAACCTCTTAAAGTATAACTTGCAAAGAGGAAGTTCACAAGAGATATTCTTCTTAACAACCTTATCATACAGTTTGACCTTTGATAAGGTTGATTGCGAAGTTTGATTAATATATAGAGATTTGAAGAGATGTCACAGAGATCTCACAGAGTAACTTGCAATATGGGTCATTCCATGGCAATTCAGCTAATGGTCCCCACATGACCCCCTCAGAAAATTCTGAAAAAATTCACACTTGTTCACCTACCAGATAAACAAACACATCCAAAATTTTTATGTCATATCTGTAATAGTTTAGGAGATACAGCCCTTTGAAAATTAATGTGTTTTTTTTTTTTAATTTTGCAAATTTGCTTTTCGGCCAACTTTGAGGAGCTATATCTCCTTAGGTATTCAAGCCACACTGCTGAAACTTACTGTCTGGGGTGAAATCCCCCTGAAAAGACCATATTTTGCATCAAAATAATGGTAGGTGCCTTCATGTTTGGTCCATGAGGCCTTGAAATCAGGCAAAAAGGCAAATTCTTCAAAATGTCCTCTCTCTTCAGGCTTGCACTGTGCCATAATGGATGAATGTAGAGACCTAATTTTTTTTGCATGGATTCTTATGGTCAAGATGCAACAATATACTGCAAAAAGACATAAATGACATAAATGTAGCTAAGATTTCCCAGAATTTTTATGATGCTGGCCAGCCTAATCTTTCTGTGACATTCATCCTTTAAGATCAATCCGACAACACATTTTTCCACCATGATGAATAAGTTTGTTCAGGATTATGAATAGAATTCCCAAAATTAGGCTGGTCAGCATCATAAAAATTCTGGGAAATCTTAGCTACATTTATGTCATTGACCCTGGTGAAATTGGGTCAACTGACCAGCTCCATCCAATTTCTGAGAAGTCTCTGCTACAGGCATTAATCTGAGCCAATTCTGGGAAATCTATAATTATTTTATCTGAACCATCATGCAGTTCCACACCCTAGTTCAAATATCTCAAGTATTATCATAACTTGTGCAATAATCAATGTCATTATACTGTTAAAAATGCCATTTACACCTACGTTTGTATACAATTTGAAGAAAATATAGTCATGCAGTAAAAAAACATTAAAAATAGAACCAGTTCTATCCCAAAGCTATTTTTTGTGCACAACATCTTGAAACATATATGAAGACATGGTAAAAATTTCAAAATTTTCATCAGCTGGCCACATGGTAATTTGGGCGCTCAAATAAAGAGTATTTTTGTGAAAAACTGAAATCGACCCATTTTATTCATTGCCTCACAGCAACACTTTTCATTGAACTGTAGTCTTTTTGCAGTATATTGTTGCATCTTGACCATAAGAATCCATACAAAAAAAATTAGGTCTCTACATTCATCCATTATGGCACAGTGCAAGCCTGAAGAGAGAGAGGACATTTTGAAGAATTAGCCTTTTTGCCTGATTTCAAGGCCTCATGGACCAAACATGAAGACACCTACAATTATTTTGATGCAAAATATGGTCTTTTCAGGGGGATTTCACCCCAGACAGTCAGTTTCAGCAGTGTGGCTTGAATAGCTAAGGAGATATAGCTCCTCAAAGTTGGCTGAAAAGCAAATTTGTAAAATTAAAAAAAAAAACAACAAAACCTTAATTTTCAAAGGGCTGTATCTTCTAAACTATTACAGATATGACATAAAAATTTTGGATGTGTTTGTTTATCTGGTAGGTGAACAAGTGTGAATTTTTTCAGAATTTTCTGAGGGGGTCATGTGGTGCACTTTCTGAAATCTGGTTGATTTGGGATGGAATGACCCATATATACTATCACATACTATCAAAACATGTTGCCTACAAACATGATGGTATCATGATACAGCAACACTGTCGCTATTGGCACATTGTAGATGTCATCAAAGATACCATATGTGTGTGAATGGAATAAAAAATCCTGTTAAAAATCTGAAAGAATTCTGTATTGAATGCATTGTAGTCTTAGCTGCCCTTGTGCCTCAACCACACACATTGACTACAACTTCCATGTCCACATGCATCACATGTTTGAATGAAAATACACATCTAAATATCAAAAGAGGAGGTAATACACAACATCAGTATATCTACATTTTGTATTAAATTTAGCATTAGATTTTGAATACTGTTAATGTTAATCTTTCATCTGTGGGAGAAACCCCAGAGTCTCAATGCTAAATTTTATATTTACAATTTCATCCTGTGCAGTAATCAGCTGTCAAGGCATTAAATTACTGGTATTTTGTGGATCAAAAAGTACTTTTTACTGAGGTATCCTGAGGCTCATTTGACTGCAGGGTACACCATGTGCCTGCCCTGATAAAGCACCAACCATAATAAAAATGTCTAAAACTTTAAAAGATGATGAATGTCATTTCATTTTTGTTTTCCATCCCTGGTTTTATTAGGGCCTGTTTAGCTGTAAACAACTATAAAGATGTAAAGAGCAGCTGGGGGTAAAACCACTTGTTAATTCAGTCATTTCTGAAACCCATTAAACTGTTGGAGGTAAACAAATGTCTGAGGGTTGTTGACTGGTCACCATCTCTTGTGGTGTGTTTGTTTCTATGCCTGTCTGGGTCACCTGGGTTCACCACTAGTCTGCCTACCACCCGTTGGCACGGCAACAGGACATAATGAGGCAAAATTAATGCTCTATTTTGTTTTGAGTGGAGTCGGGATGCATGTTCTCCCTCGATTCTCCAACTGAGTTGTTTCTATGAATGATAGGACTAAGAATTGCCCAGGGAAGTGTGAAAACTGTATTCTTTGAGTGTCCATCCAGTCATCATTACCACATAAACAAGTCCAGATTTTTACATACCTTTTATATACAATCTTGAGATCCCTCCACTCTAGAAAGCTGCACATTTTTGGCTTTCGAGCCAGGACTGTTTGCACCAACTCTCTGGTGATCTTCTTTTTCTCCTTATCAGACAAAGGCACGTACCATTTTTGAAGCCTAAGCTTGCCTTGTCGACTGAATAGAAGCATGAACTGCATCTGAAATGAAGAGATGAAACAAAACAGAGCTGTGAAGCACAATGAAAGATGAGAGGAAGGAGTGGGTGTTCAAGAGGGGGAATCAAAATCACCCGCAGAAACAGACAAAAGGCATGCAAAAGAACACAACTAATCACTTTTCATTTGTATGAAGACTGACTCATCATGACAAGTTATCTAAGACAGAATATATATATATATATATATATATATATATATATATATATATATGATTATATGTATGTGTGTGATTGTGTGAGTGTGTGTGTGTATATATCCATATATCTATATATCTATATCTATCTATCTATCTATCTATCTATCTATCTATCTATCTATATCTATATATATCTATATCTCTCTCTCTATATATATATATATCTATATCTATATCTATATCTATATATATATATATATATATATATATATATAGATATATATAGATATATATACAAGACGTGAGAGTTGCTTAAGAAATTGAGGTCATTCAAAGTCAGGAAGTTGATTCATGGCACACGCAGTCTTTTTCTTCTAATTTAATCTGGTGCATATACCAACATAAATAAATTATTTTCATGGTTTGCTGCCATTTCTGACATTTGTTACGGATAAACCTCAAACTATTTCATATGAGATCCAAATTCAGCCTCAGTAGTTAACACCACACATCCTATGGTACGTTCTGATTTCGCAATGCGTAGTAAAAGATAACACCAATCTCTCGTTAAAGCAGCGAGTTTAAAAAAAAAAACAAAAACAAAACTCGGTTAGTTCCCTACATTAGTCCACAGACATGACTGAACCCATCATCTCTCCTAACATTATCATATCAACACAACCTAACGGAAGTACCCTTAACACCGTTATTTCAGCCGCTAGCATTAGCATACCCAACCACCGCCTATCCTGCTTTTCACTAAAATAATAGACCAAGCCTTAAAGTACATTTTAATGTAAAACACAGTACCATACATATATTAAACTACTTACCTTGAATAATAACACTGTAATCTCCACTCACTGAAGAAATGAACCACGCAACGCCACCCTGAAACACGACCAGTTAGCATCAAGCATCTGATTGGTCAACCAAGAAAATATGACGTACTTCATTGGATAACAGTTTTTTGACAGACCCGCCTTTTTTGACACTTTAACCGGATTTAATGAATGTGAATGGCTTAAATTCACGACAATCAAAAGACACTGATGTTAGCTGGTCCTGCCCACTCAAAAATCGCCCTCAAACCTGAAGTGAGTGTTTCTTCAAAGCATAATGTAGTCTCCAAAAAGATAACAAGGAAGAAACATAACAGACGCTTATGTAGAAATATTTAGCCAAAGGTCAGTATTCCTGTTAAGTTAACTAGTATGACTGCTTGCGATGCGTTCTCAAATAATACAAGGAAAACAACAGAGGTGAAAATAAACCAAAAATTACGCTGCTATTGTAACATATGGTATGACTGAAAAAGAGCCCGTCATGAATGAACCTTATTACTGAGCAGTAACTTAGGAAACTGTGTCAGAGATATGAAATCTATGAAGGAAATCCACCAATTGGATTTTGTTGAAATATAGGTCAAAATGTTGTGGGTTTTTCCTGGGGGAGAAGGAACATAACAATTATATTGTTACAATTTTGGATTTTTTGTTTGTTTTGGGATAATCATTGTTTTGGTAGGGCTGTGATTGATTTATAGTACTGTTGCTTGGAGTAATGTCAGGATGCTGAAAGTTGCTGTATATGATTTAGAAAAAAGGGGTGGAATTAAATAAGTTTTAACGTCTTCCCACTCCCTTTCAGGTGTGTAAGTAACACTGACATTGATAAATATTAATTGTTTCCTCTGTATAATAGTATACATTTCTTTTTTGTTTTGTTTTTCTGGTGATGATTTTGCTTAGGGCATTAGTTTTTGTTGGTGTTGTCATTTTTTGTGTCATTCATTCATTCCCTATCCCCATCTCACCTTCTGAATCAGACTTGCATCTCATAACATGTAAATCTCCAACTGACCCTTTAAGTGCATATACAGAGCACAGATTTATTTAAACGTAAGTGAGTGGCAATGTGGCTTAATGTTGTACATAGTAGGCTAATCACTGAAGTCACTACCGCCTTAAATGTCACATTTAAGAGGTGATTGTGATGGTCTCGCAATAAGCATGGGAGGTGTCTAAGAGCCAGTGAAAGGTTTTTAGATAAGGCCATAACAGACCTGTGGATTACAGTAATCCTATCCTCTAGCATTTGGTATCACACACATTGCATTCCAGCACAACTGAAGACGAAGATGGAGGTCACTACTCGAGCTGCTGTGCTGTTCCTCCTGCTTCTGTCTCTGGGTAAGTCACCATTTAGGGGATATCATGAAATCATAATACACTCCACCTGCTTAAAACACTAAATACACACCCCTCTATTCCACAGTTTGACCTTTTGTTATAATCCCGCTATTAAACTAGATAGATATAACACTTTTGTTTGTATTTTCTCCTAGATAGCTCCTAGTTGTTATTATTATAATTGTTATTTTACAAAAGTGTTTTTAACATGTCTAATGTTTAATTTCTGTTGATGTGGTGCAGCCCTGCTTACTGTTCACACACAAGAGGTAAGAGCCTACTTTTACAGTCCTGTGCTTAAGTACAAATGTGATGCGCTTCTGGTTATTTTCAGTTTATTTGCAAGTAATGTGCATGCGCAGTGTTTCCATTTTAGTCCATTTTATACCTTTACTCAGCTACATCTTAGAGACAAAATATTACACTTTTTAACCTTCCTCTATTTATCTTTAGTTTCTTTTCAGGTTACAAGTCTTCCTTAAGGTTAAGAAGATCCTCTGGCTAGGGAAAAACAATCATGCTAAGTAAATAATAGATTGTCCCAAAACTGAAAACAGGCCTGTTTTTCTGAAAAGTTGACTTAGTAAAGATATACAGCTCTCATAGAACAACAATGTTACAAATATATAATGATCTTATGAAATACAATATATTGCTGGTGATTAAGCCACAGACAGTAAATAAATGAAGTCAAATGAGCATAATCTAGAGCAGAAAAATGCACATCAGTGTAGCAGCAATATCATGAAAACAACATATGTGAGAGCGAAACACTGCCAGGGACCACTTTATTACACAATGAGTACTGTGACTCTTTTTGATTTAAGTATATTTTGTTAACATTGACAAAGTTTTAGTTTTTGGAGGCTGAACCTGTCGAGTGTGGTAGGGTAAGGATCACCCCTGGATCACCTCTGCATTAATTACTTCCTGTGTGTCCTCCAGGAGGAGGAGGTTGTCCAAGATGAGGAGCTGCAGGAGGAGGACCAGGAGGTCGAAACATGGACAAAAAACATGAAAGCCTGTACCTGTGACTGTGAATCTGCTGATTCACCTACACGAACCCCTGCTATCCTTCCACCTGTTGCCCCAACGTCACTGCCACCCGCTCAGAGTTACCTTCTGAAGTGCATGCCAGGTGAGGTGCTTGACTTTGACTTTTGACCTTCACACTGATCTGATTCCTTCAGTCTTTACAGAAGTTCTAGCCTGAGTTTTTTTTAGTGCCAAATGGAATATACAATTCTGTGTTGTGAAGAACATCACACACATAAAGATTAATGACAGGTAGAAATTTCACTTGGGTATTTTGTTGGCACTAGTGCTCAACAGGGAGCTCCAGATGGTATGATAGATCACACAGATGATCATAACTGACAGTGTCCTCATCTGACCTCAGCCTGATCTCATTTCTGTGTCTGATTCTCTACAGAGGTGCACAGTCACCCACTATGATGACTATGATATGCTATTTTTCTGTTTTAGTGCACAAGTCTTCATATTTTGGAGGGAAGGAAAAACAAACTGTGAGGAAGTATAGTACACTGAATAGTACAGGACCAAGGCTGTTCAATAATCTCATTACCTGTACGGGGATATGACGAGCAGATTAGGCAGCCCAAAATAGGTCATGCCCTTCACCTAGTAGCATGGTACTGGCAAAGCAGTCCACATCAGATGATGCCCTGATTGTCACCCACCTCATGCAAACTTGTAGAAAGAGATGATTTAAGTACATCTGTTAGGCTGATTTATAAAACTTCATGGTGAATAATTCAGTTTTTCTCCAGAAAGGCAACAACTTTGTTTTGATTTAATAAAAGCTAAAACAAGTTGTGGACATTTGTCACGAATGTGGTTCATAAAACCTGTCATTAATCTGGTCACAGCACTCCAAGTGATATCAGGCCTTTTATTTTGCAACAAAAGAGTCTTATTATCATATTTAATAAGACATCTTGGCCAAAATATTAAAATGAATGCTTCCACAGAATGCCCCTACCACAGACCCCTGGGCTTTGAATCTGGATCTGTTACATCAGAACAGATCAGCTGTTCTAATCAGGACCAGTACACTGGCTGGTACTCCTCATGGGTCCCCAACAAGGCTCGTCTTAACAACCAAGGCTTTGGGTAGGCCTCGAAAACGCACACACTCCTCTCCAGTACACAGCACACACTAACAAGCACCTCATACCATTGCATATGTTAAAGTTCTGCTACAAAAACATCCACATGATTGTTGTTAGGTGTGCATGGCTCTCCAAATTCAATGACCAGTTCCAGTGGATCCAGATCGACTTGAAGGAGGTGGCTGTAGTGTCTGGCATCTTGACCCAGGGACGCTGCGACGCTGATGAGTGGATTACAAAGTACAGCATTAAGTACCGGACCGTGGAAAGTCTTAACTGGATCTATTACAAAGACCAAACAGGAAACAACAGGGTAAGAACAGATTTAATGACAAGACTGCATTTCATTTATTTAGTTTTATTCACCTTAATGCCATCAGCAATGTTAAAAAACATAGGTTAGGATTTTTTCTGGAAAGAAAGACGAATTTTGTTAAATATTGTAGTAGTACCATAGTAACTGGAGCGTATACTGTACTGAGGCCTCATTATGACAGTAACTCTGATGGGATTCTGGTGCAGACCAACTGTTATGTCAACAAATGACAGGGTTTGATTATGTCAATCTGCTAAGAAGCTAAAGTGAACAGACTCAATGCCTACTTTTGTTCAGCAGCTCAAGGTTAATCTGTGGTTTTTGGCAATCATCCAAAGACCAACCAAAGATGAGAGAGCGATCACATACTGACATTTCTCCTGCTGTTCAGTGGACGTCTGCAATGCTGAGATTTAACCTCGTGTTTATACACGGTTGCCCATAAAGTTGGATTAATGTTGTTTTATGACATATTTCTCTTTTTGCTCCTATTTATACATGTCAGCAATCACCTGGTACAATGATCACATACTCGGTCCCAGTTAAACTTTATCAAGAATAAATCACATTGTCAAAATCATCTCATGAGAAGAGGAAAAACTTTTTTATTACAGTTTTATGGGCAACAGTGTATATATGAGAGATAGCCACAAGAAACCAATTCCTATGAATGTGTAACATAAATATCTTACTAAAGTCCCTTTGCAGTGTTAAGTTTAGCCAGCATTAAATGAACTATAGTCATGCAACCGTGTTGAGACGTGTGTTTTCACTTTATATAACAATGAGTTGCCTGAAGAAGGCCTCTCCTGTATTACTCATGATACTAATCTACCTTTGTACTCTATGTCTTGTCTGCCCTTCATCCTGTTCCAGGTGTTCTATGGGAACTCTGATCGCTCCTCTACGGTGCAGAACCTGCTGCGACCGCCTATCGTGGCTCGTTACATCCGCCTGCTGCCACTGGGCTGGCACACCCGCATTGCCATGAGGCTGGAGCTGCTGATGTGCATGAACAAGTGCATCTCGATAGGCTGAGGAGGACTTTGGCCTTCCAGCCTGCCATTTGCCAAAAGATGGACACCAGTTCAGCACAGGGACAATCATCATATTACTTTCCAATAACCTTTAACATGGCTGTCTTTCTTGGCAAAGTAGATGAAGTCTGGGCAGGTGAAGGTGTTTGGTGTCATTTCATGCACTGTAAGTCTGTATACAGTACAGTGCAGAAGATTTAGACCACATTTAGCTTTGTTGTTTTTGGAGGGTTGTGATGAGATACATTAATATATATTAAATATGTGCATAGTATTAAAAACACACCAGGCTTTTACAGGAAAAAGGCAGTGTTTAGTGTGACCTCAATAAGCTCATCATTTGACATACCTTGAATGAAAACTGGTGAAAAATACAAGTAGATTTGCCTGTACATCTCATATATCCTCAAAAAAGTTACATGCCGAGTGCAAACTTGGTCACACTGAATACTTGCCACGTAAGTCTATAGAAACACTTTGTCCTTGAAATGTTTGTTTTTAATACTAGTTACATATTTCCTGTATACCGCGCTTGTATCTCAATACACAGACTGATGAATGTATACTGTACGTAGTCATTAAAACCTTGCACAAACAACAAACGTAATGGTGGTCTAACACTTTTGCACAACACTGCACTTGTTTTAACACTTGAAGGTAACATTAGATACCTTTTTAAATGCAAATGAGGGTTTTTGAAGGGAATAAAATTAGATATATCACCCAGCCAGATCCTAAATAAACACATAAATGTGTAAAAAGATTTTACAAGTGAAGCATCAAATCAAAGGAGTTGGTTTTATTTGAGATTCACTGTTACATATGTAAACATGAATATTCTAAAATTGTTAAGCATTCATCTGTGGGTTTATGTTCTCATGTAAATGCTCTGTGGAAAAAAAAGCAGATAAACACTGACTATGCTACTAATTTGTGTCTGTAATAAAAGCACAAACTTAATACTTGATTTCATTTAAACAGCTGATAAACATCTTCTGTTATAAATATTACCAAACAAGTAGTCACACATCAGTATTAATATAATACACGGTGCTCCTTCAGCAAAACAAGAATCCAAGGAGAGAAGAGATGTATTGTGTCAAGTACAGAGTGTGCACAGTCCTTACAGATGCACAAATACACAATACAATACAGTCATGGCTGGACTCAGTGTGTACCTGCGGCTCTGTGTTTCAACCTTCACACACTGTGCACATGATAAAGAGAAGGTGAGGAAGAATTTACAGAGTCATAGCAATATTGCTGCCCCACACAGGTTCAAAGTGCAACATTAAAGAAAAAAAAAAGAATTCAGTTCTGCCAAGCTACTTTCATGGCACTTTTTCTCATGTGGGAAACAGTGTTACAGTACAGAGCTTCTGCAAAACACTGTGGTTCCACGATAAGATTTCTTAAAACCTCGTCCCAAGCAGCTCCACCGGTTCAAAATGCACTGGTACACCCAGAATGGCTTTTGTCTTCTTCTAACTGCTGTAAAAACGACTAAAGTTAAGGAAAGAAAGCAATAAATAACATCCTTACAGCAGCCAAAAAGAATGTAATATTTGTAAATGTATTCGTACATTTCTTTAACTTATCAATAACGAGTGGAGCCACTTGGAAGCAGCTTTTTGTGAAATCCTCAATCCTGTTTGTAAGGGAAGTTATCAGGCAGACTCAGATCCCTCAATATCAACTTCAGATGTTCTTTGCCATAAACCAGACCCTTAAAGTTTACTCAAAGCTGTGCAAAGTATCAAGGTGTTACCGCTGTAGGATTGATCTATTTTACATGTAATATATAACATTTTAATGTTTGTGACCTTCGGTACAGTTATACTGTTAGTTCCATTGGAAATGATTGAAATGTAACCATAGATTCAATATCTGTATTACACTATGACAATAATACTGTGTGTTATTAGTCAGTGCCTAGACGTTAGTACATGTAATCATAGAACAGTAAGTGCATTGCTTCATTATATCCTACAGAGGGCGATGTAGGTTAGGGTTTCTGTCAGTTTATGGCACCATAGTCTCTAAAATGGCTGCATTTCAAGAAGACATAAAAATCTAAATATCCTAAAAAAACAGAAGTCTCATATATAAGCTTTTTAGATTGTCAGATTAATGGCACTACAGCGATACTTTTAAGATTTCTTCCACTTGTTTGTGCAACATACAGTGTACTTCAGCAGCATCTGTAACCTGTATGACAGAGCACATCCAAAGGCAAAACAGCTTGGACAAGAGTTGCAATCCTGGGTGAGATGAACACAAAGTTACTGACATTACCGACCTCTATAGTAACAACTGATAAAACTTGATTCATTTAGAATGCCTTAGATAGTCTAAAGGAAATACTACGCAGTAAAATGTACTATATTTCTATTCATTAGAAACAAAAATACTTACACTTAAAATCTACACTTCATCTATCCATTTATATATATTTAATTTGAATATATTTACTATATAGTACAAATTATAATCAGAATTACATAAGTATTAATATAAAGTCTATCAAACATGGAAGCTTTAAAAAAATTAAGACATAAAAAGGCCTATGCTTTTGGCCTGTTTGCAAGCAGTGTTTAAAACTTAAGGTTTGGTATCTGTGTGTTTGTGTGTGTGTGTGTGTGTGTGTGTTTGTGTATTCAGCAGGTGTAGGGTTACGTAAGGAAGGTGTAGGAGCAACAGAGGGGAAAGTCTGAACTACAGCAGAGACTGGCAGAGGGAGGGGGAGGGGATCACAGAGCCGTCTCTTTCAGGTCGTTTAGGTTTGGCATCCGAGACCGGGAGGGCCGTCCGAAGCCGTGCCCGTTCTGACCTCCCTTGATGCTCATTTGCTCCGGGTAGGGGTTGCCTTCGGGACGGCCCAAGGCGGACGTGTGCCAGCCAGACTCCAGCTGAGTGGGCATCGGGTAGGCTGACTGGCGGCTCTTCAGTTGGGGCGTACTGACCCCTGAGTGACCCCGGCTTTCAGTGAAACCACCTTGAGCAGAGTTTGGATTGGGTAGTGGCTGGTAGCGCATATCAGAGGGTGGCGTCTGGTTGGACGATGAGGATGAAAGGTGCAGGAGTTTGCGCAGTGACTTTAGTGGCTGACTCTGAAAGGACATTACACACGGACCACAACATTATGTAACTAAAACGAATGGGATTACATTTATTCCAATACTGCTTTAGTTAGTAGTTAATGCAAAAACAGAATTTTACACAAGTTCATAAAACATGTTTTGTTATTGTTTGTTGGTTGCACCCTTCACTATGGTGGCTGCAAGTAAAACATGGAAAACCTCACTCAGAACTGGTGTTAGATTCATCATCTTTTGGGATTTTTGGTTAAGGGGATAATAATTCTATCTTGCCTTTAAGTACTAAAGCAAACTGAAGCCCAATGATCTTGTGTCCTATTGTTCAGAGAAAATACTTGTATAATTTTCTGTTAAGGAAAAACCCATTCATTGTGAAAGGATTTGAACCCCTATCTGAATGTTTTACCAAAACTGGACGGTAATGATTAATCTCTGGCCTTCATTATTTCATTGTGAATTTCATTAACCTCATAGCATAATGACCTAAGTCATATTTTTGGCCAGATTATGATATCTACATAACTTAACTCTCCTAACACTGTTGCTCAATTCTATGCACAATTTGGCCAAAAATATGACTCAGGTAATTATGCTATGAGGCTAATGATTTACTTTAATGTATTTACTCTTTAATTAAAGAAAGGCTAAAGGTAATTGTTATGTTTAAGAGTCATCAGCTGTCCTCTCAGTTGTCATAGAAGATGCTGTCAGCTATATTTTATAAACCCCCTTGTCTTCTCCATCTTGATTTCAAACTATGGTAAATTGTATAATACGTACATGTATTTTCACCCACACCCTCTGATGCCAGCAAACTAAAACTCCCCTTTTTCAGAATAACTGAATGCTTTCTGGTGCTTCAGTGATAGAAATAATGCACTTCTGAGCTTCTTCCATCATCAGCTCTGGAAAAAAACAATGCATTTAATTTCCTTTTACAACTTGCCAAACTGGCAAGTGAGTTTTGTAGATTTACTAGGACATGGCATGTTACTTGCCCCAGGCGACGCATAATCCTCATTACTGAGCCCTGGTTTGTTCTGAGCTACTGCAGAAATGAGGTGGAGGAACATAGTGAACTCTATAGAAGAAACCTACTCCTTCTATAGAAATAAACTGCTCATTTAGAAATAAACAGCCCAAATTATCCACATTTAACCTTTATTTTTTTAACATTTAATTTAATCTTTAGGCTGTGAAGATTTGCAATTGATTTTATAATAATTTCAGCCCTTTTCAAGTATTTTCCATGTTTGAGCTATGGACTCTGAGAGGGGATACTGTTAATGTGGAATTATGACAAGATAAGACATAATTTGCCAATATTTTCAGATTGCTTACAAACTGAGCACAATTAATTAATGGGGAATATAATGAAACTGATCACTCGTTGCAGTTCTAAACAATAGTTCAAAATAAAGATGGTATATATAACAGTCAAATCACTGTACTACACAATTACTACTTGGACTTCTCGTACTTTGAGCACAACAAATGAAAGCTAAGGTATAATTTTTACCGGAGAGTGTGAGTCAGACAGTTTCTCTGGTGGCCAGTCCTTGTCCCTGTCACGGTCTTGGTCGCGGTCTCGGCTCTTGTCACGTGACCTGTGGCGGCTGCTCTGATGGCTGGATGACCTGGAGCCCTTCTGAAGGACTGTATCCACACCTTCACTGGGAACCTGGTATGTGGTGAAAATACATTTTACTCCTTATTCAGTCTTATATCTTCAGACTTATGACAGGCATAGGTCCACGTAATATAAAGAACAACAAAAAATGTGCTTTGTGTAGTTTTGTTTAGATGAAAATGTACTACATTAGACAAATATTACACAAAGTTTTTAGTTGTCCTTGTTCATGTGGAGCTATAACCGTCATAAGTTCCTGTTCTCCTGTTTAAACTGGCATATATGCAATGTTTGGTTCAGAGTGTATTGGAAATTTAATAAATATTACAAACTTAACATGCATCTAGGGTGAGACAGAAACATTTATTGATCTGAGGTGAAAGAGAGGAAACCACCTCATGATTCCACGTGACAGATAAAGCTTTTTAAGTGATATCAGCCGTTTAGCCAGTCCATGAGATTTCTAAAGTCTTGGTATCTACTCTTCATGCAGCACGCACAATTTTCCACAGAGTCTGAGTCTGACTGCCTGATTTCTTCGAACCAGATTGTGTTTATTTGTGCTCTGTCATCAGCAGTAACCCCCTCTCAGAATCTGAACAAACTGTCATGTATAAATAAAAAATGTGAAGGGAAGAAAGAGTCCCAAACACCTGTTTCATGCTAAAACATTACTGCCACTGAGATGACAGACAGTGGAACATCACAACAAAATGTGGTCAATTTTATATTTAGCAAAGATTTTGTCACTCAGTGCCTCATTTGTCCAGATCAAGCCGCTGAAGTGAATATTTCTGTGTGATACAAAGCAGTAAAACTCTGTGTGACAGTAACCAGGCAGAAAGACAACAGACTTCCAAAACCCTCAGGTGCTTCAGCAAAGCCTGAGCGCTCTCACTCATCATCAGCTCCTAACCAGAGACATGCTGTTAGGACTAAAATCACTGGCAACTCATAAGAATCAGATGGACTGAACAGAAAAAAGACCAACCAGATCCAAAGATTGAAGTTCATACAGATTTTTGAACACATCTGCTTTTCATTGGATAAAAAATCAAAGCTTACAATAAATGAGTAATATTCATCAATATTATTACCCATTCATGGGAGTCACTCTATTTGATTAAGAATCATTCAAATGATACACTTGTATGTATGGATCTGGCTAGTTTACACTATCAATTGATAATAACATGAAATTAACACATTTTGTCCCATAAAACACAAAATACACTGAAAATAAACCAAATGTGATTTGATTTGAGGCTGTTGATGCATACATGCATGGATGGTGTGGAGATGAATAAGAGAAAACAACATGTACCATGGGAGAGGACACTACAGGAAGGACTCTCACAGAGGAACTACGCTTTATATTATTCTTTGGACTAAACAGAGGGAAAAGACATTTCTTGATGACAGGAGGTCTTCCCTCGGGGACGTCCATCTGCAATACAGAGGCACATGACCGATGGCACAGGGAAACATGACGCACATGACATTAACAACAAGGAGAAGTGATTTGATCTCTTAGTCAAGGTGCTAACAAGGGCAGAGCATTAAACATCTGAAAGCAGAGGAAGATTTATATAGACACGCAGCTTCACAAGCAAGGTACCGACATCAAAACACATATATGCATGAAATAGTGCATCCAGACAAGGCGGAAAAATGACCTCAATAATGTTTGAGTCACCGAGTGAAAGTGACTTGACATACAGTACCAACTCACCAGTTGGGATTTTTTCTTTTTCTTCTTTATTGCTCTGAAGAAACCCTGCTTCTCCTTTTCTTTGGATGGCTCAGAGGGGTTTAAAACTACAGTGTCTGGACCAGTCCTGAACATAAGGAAAAGGACAATTAACACGTTTCTCACAACAATGCACTCAATCACCCAGTAGTGTAATGATTTTCTGAATATATTGCCTAAAAATGTAGTAAAATTAAACTTGATTGAAAATGTAATAAAAAGGCTTGGCTAACACTGCAATAACATTTATATCCAGTACTGTAATACCTTACTACATTACAATCTATTTTAAAAACAACAATTTAGAAACTGAGAACGTAGAAATACTGCATTGATTTTCAGTTTCGTGTTCTGTCTTAAGAATTTAAGAATGTTATAAACATAGAGTGACCATTGAGTTAAAAT
The DNA here is from genome assembly GCF_902148855.1 of Sphaeramia orbicularis. Classification (NCBI taxonomy): domain Eukaryota; kingdom Metazoa; phylum Chordata; class Actinopteri; order Kurtiformes; family Apogonidae; genus Sphaeramia; species Sphaeramia orbicularis. Next base: position 35,000,287 of record NC_043960.1, read on the forward strand.
GCAGAATACAGTTATATGTGCAAGTGCAGAAACCCAGACACATGCAACATCCTGGCCTCACTGCATTACAAATTTGATATACCTTACATTTCTAAGCAAAAGCATACTTTAATTCATTAAACCATCTATTAATATTATTTCATCAGCTTCAGAAAAAAGACTGGATCAGAAATGTTATATGCTATTGATAAATGTGTTCCCATAATATTAGTCAAGACATTTTATGACATTATTAATCAAGTAATAATCATCAGTGTAGATTCTATTAAATTTTCAGGCATTAGGAAACTATGACATCAGTGGGTGTTGGGTAACATTTCTAAACTTCCAATAAGACCAGACCTGACAACATCTGCTGGATAATGGCAGTTCTTAATCTGGGACAGACCAGCTTGGTGGTTCTGTCAGATTCATGTGCTGACATAATGTAGGCTGTGGAGGACAGTCTGCGATAAACAAGATGAACTGTGCTCTGCTGTTGTTACAGGAGATAATTACCAGGGGTCAAAGGCCGGCTGACGTTTGGAGTGGTTCGTCAAACCGCTGCCTTCCCCTGCCATGCCCGAACCTCGGCTCTGACCCCTGGTGTCATGGAAGGAGTTGTCTGGCCGAGGAGAAGGGACTATTCAATAAAACACACAAAAGAGGTTCTTTCACCTTTTTGTACACATGGAAAAAAACTAATTTCGATTTGCCATAGATCTGTGTTATTGTGAATGAGCAGCTCACAAAAAAACCTTTGAGTATGAGTAGAAAAACAACCTAATATAAAGGGAAAAGCTGTATTTTTTCCACTGTTTTCTTTTCTTTCTGGGTTTATAGGGAGACGCTACTGGTCTCTATGTCTATGCTAAAAGTGTTATTCATGTGGTACAATTTTGTGGCTGTAGAGGAGCAGAGGGAAGGAATTGAAGAACCTAAGAGCAAGTATTAGGATTATTGCAGGGTATCCAACTTGAAACCTCTACCTACAAATCAATATATTGTGGCTGTTATCATGGATGGTGATCTTAAAAGGATGAAACATGTTGGAAAATATCAGGAGTTTGACAATACTTCAATCAAACCTGAAATCTCTTTATGGCATTACATCTATCAAACGCTTATTCTAAACATAGCTTATGATTTCATTCAAATAGGTAAAAGTAGAAGTCAGCGATGGAAACACAGTTCTACTTGTTAAAGCTGCTCAACAGAATTCTAAAAACCTTGAATTTTAGCATCCCCTAGTGACAATCTCACAAATTACTCTGGTACAATGCAGTGTGTGTTGGATTTTATGTATTTTACGTTAAGGAAAAACAGGTTGATAATTTTCTATTTTCAGGTCTTCAAATATTGGCACTGGTATGGTCTTTAATCTCCAGGAACAGTGACGTTATAAGCTCCTTTAAATGTTACACCTACAGTGGTCTCTTTAAGTGAACAAGCAAAGCCACAGGCAGAGACTAAACCAACCTCTGTAGAAGCTGCCCACCCTCCTCGGCATCGACTCGCTGTAGATGTTACGGTTCTCTTTTGAAGACCCCCCATCTTCTGCTTGCTGGTCATGATATAAGCCAACCTAGGTCACAACACATACTAGTCATGTAAGAAACTGAGAGGTGAAATGCTTAGTGTCTGTGCTGATATTTTCACTTTTACCTTAACAAAGCCAAAAACGATAGAGGGATTGTATTGACTTGCAAGCAGCTATAAATTGTAATCCTTATTGAAATCTCCTCCAGTGACAAGATTGACTGTGCTATCATAAGTAGTCACATGAGAGGGAAGCAAAGCACACAGAGAAAATGAAGAGGCATCTGATGCAAAGAGACAGAGAGAGAGAGAGAAAGAGAGAGAGCAGTTCATGACAGCAGTATCCACCCACATCCGCACTCTCGGAAGACTGGATGTGGGTGGGGAATGGTGGGTGCAGGCAGAATGTCGGACCTCGCTTTTTTGCCGCTGTGTGTGAAAAGATGCGGTGTTGTCCCTTGTTGAGTCCCTTATTGGGGGTCTGCTGTGGGTGACCTCAGTGGGTGCTTGTTCGCTCTGTTAATGGAGATATGATGAAGCATGAAGTAAGCTCAGCATTGCAACACACACACATACGCACACACTATATATACTATATGTATGAATACAGTATATATATATATAAATATACAGGTAATGTAGTTCACTGTATATAACAGGAAGGCCACACTAAACACTTGCAGTGCTCTTAGGATGATGCTGAATTTTTGTTAAAGCTTCAGTAGGAAATACTTTTTTTGTCACTGGGAAAAATCATTGGGAGATTTTGGCCGATCACAGATCTCATCAGAAAGGAGGAAGGTAAAGATGGACTTATCCACCATTACCCAAGTGGGGGGTTTTAGGGTAAAGTTTTGAAACCTCGCACTGCAAAAAAGGGGTGTCTAAAATCAAGATAAAAACACTAAATCTGAGGAAAAGGGTACTTGAAACAAGTGAAATATCTGTCCTTGCAGCAAGATAATGTCACTTGAAAAGATTTCTTGAATTAAGTTAAATCTAGAAATAAGCATGTCTACAGGTGTATGAACACTTAAAATAAGAAATTAACTCTTCAAACAAGATAAATTATCTAACACTTCTGAATCTAAGTTTTTTGTTTTTTTTTCCCCTGTAAGAACCAAATAATTTGCAATGCAGGTTTGTGCTTTTAGTATTACCATTTCCACTTTCTGGAGACTTAAGTCCTTATATTTGCTGGTGAGAGAGAAATGCTGCAAGGGACTTTGGGAAAAAGTCCTCAAAATAGTACTAACACTAACATTTGTGGAACACAGTCATTTGACAATGTAGGAAAAGATTAACGTCATTAATCCCAAGAAAAATTTTTCAATATCCATCATCTGGAAAAAAGAAAATGAAAGAAAAATAACAGGTCTCCAGTCTCTTAAACATGACTATAGTAGACTTGTCTGTCAGGAGAAAAAAAACAAAAACCCGGAAACCTGACTAACACAAGATCTGGCTGAAATCCTCAACACAGATCATGATATTTTCAAGCGGCACTAGAATAAATCCTGGCTGCATGGTTGTAGTGACGATTATCCAACACAACCTGGTGTAGGCATTTGATATGATTAGATCCTGTAGGCTTACGGTTTCCTTAAGGTTGGAGAGGTGTAATGTGGGCTGATGACTGACCCTGCTCATGTCTTCTTCTCTGGAGGAACCTCCAGAATGGCGAGGCAGTGTGCGGTGCTGTAGCTGTGGAGACAGGAGCTGGAGGCTGCTGGCTCTGGTGGGCAGGCCCTGTCCCACCGACAGCCCTTCGTCTGTCCCGTGCGTCCTCTGGTGGTCCCTGCGTACGTACATGGAGTGGCGGTGCGGTCGCTGCTGGGAGGAGAAGGGGCTGGTGTATCCCTGGCCGTAAGCCAGAGGGTCATGTGGGGCCGACAGAGAGTGGCCATGGCTCCTTTCAACCCCTCCTTCCCCTGGATCAAGGGAGTCTGGTGACTTGGCCTCCTCTGAGGCTTTGTGGCGAGTGGAAGAGCGCCTGTAGGAGGAGTCCAAGGTGTTGCTTTCCCTGTCAGTGCGCATACTTCCTCTGCCAGCTGTTCCTGGTCCCAGTCTGTCGACCCTGCGGGCTGCTGGGCTGCTCGGGGCTGTGAGGTCAAGGCAACTGGAGGGAAAGTATCGAGATGTTGGTTCGTCAGCGTAAAGATGCACATCATTCAAATTCCCCACTGACTTGGCATCACTAAGTGTACCATAGCTTTTGGACAAGTTCAGATATGCAAACTTTGAAGATGACTGTGTGGAGCCATGAGACTCCATGTAGCCATGTCGACTGTGTTTGTCCCCTGACTGAAGTGTGTTGGTCTTCCCCTCCACAAAAGAATGGCGGTTCTGCTGTGAACGGAAGTTGGATTTGAGGTACTTGGCTCCGGGGCCGTCAGACCCTTTGGACCCCAGGTTCATTTCGAAGTCGCCCTTGCTCTTGGCTTCACCGGTGCCGAGCAGGTGAGGCAGGTTACTGCTGGCCAGATCCATGTTGCACGAGGTGGAGTGGTTAAAGATCTGTGGCTGGTAGTTCTTGGGATGAAGGGTGGGACTGAGGTTGATCGCTGCGGTCATGTTGCCATTGAGAAAGCTGTCATTGCTGGGATGGAGGTCTTCATGCCGTGGCAAGCTGGAGCATTCTCTGCTGCTGGAGCGGTGACTTCCTGAGCTCTTTCCCCCGTGGCTCCTGACAAAAGACAATAGAAAATGTAATTCAACTAACCAATGCACATTACACCGAAAATGTCAAATAAACACGACTCTATAACATGTCATCTAAATCATACAGAAATAGGTTTGGTCTTGATGAATGGACTTCTTATAACAAAATGTAATTTTGCTCAGTATCAATATATGTATTATATGCATCAACTGCTTTTTTCCTGAAGTGTGGACACATAATATATCTTGAAAATGTGTTCCTTCACTAACTTTCTATGTGAACTACATCCATGATAGCAGTCTGTACACTGATTTTATGTCAAAGACTCAGGTCAGAATTTTCTGCAAAACCCCAAAGAGTGATTTTTCTGTTCAGTAGAGGGCCTCTCTTCTAATCTTCTACAGCAACAGTGTGCAACACTAGCTGTTATTAGTTTAGAAATGAAGAAGGTTAACACACTATCAGCCCCCAGTACAACACAGACTCCACTACAAACACAAGGATGTGTTAATATTACATATTTTTATTTAAAGCGGGAGAGCACATCAGAGACAGGTCATTTATAGGCCGTACAGGGACTTGCCGATAATCTTAAACTACCTATAGTGTGCACCACTGACCTGCTGGGGGTGGTGTTATCTCCATGGTGAGGTTTTCTCTTGGATGAGCGTACAGGTGTAGGAGTGGGCGGGCCCTGCCGATCCACGAGCCGCAAGGTCTGGAAGGCGTGGTGGTTCAGGCTCTGCTCTGTTAGAAAGCGTTCAGTCGGGTTCAGTAACAGCAAACTCTGATGAAAAAAAAAAAAAATCAGAGAGAGTGAGTGAGAAAGCATTTGAGTCCACAAGACACCGTGAATATCCAGACCTCATAACAGAACAGTTGTGCCATCATGAGTCACCGCCATTATCATAAAAGTCAGGCTGCTACAATTCACTGTGTCTTAGAGTCACCAAACAAGCCAAGAAATTATGTAAAATGTGGTTCGTGACATTTATTTTTTTCTAACTTGAATAAACATATCAAACAACCTGTCTTCCTATACTTTTGCTTAAAATCATTAATAAAGGCTGACATCTGGATGCATGCTCTCAAAATAACACCTCTGAACTAAAGATAGAATGTGAACTCTGAGTGCAGCTTTGATTTCAATTAAAATCTCTAAAGCAGCAACTTTTCTGAATTTCTCTGGACCACAACAGAAGCACTGCGACATTAGCAATTAGACGATCCATCCGACATCTAACTCAACTCAAGAAAGCCTTGATTCTTAATGAAAGAGATGTCTGTCCTTACTAAAGTCAATGCTGAGATGACATTATGTTAGCAGTGAGTCATTATCTGCTGGGAAAAGCGCAAGTGCACAAGCACTGCCCACATTCTTGACATGGAGCTCCTGTTTACAGTGCAGACACAGCAATAACAGTGGTGCTGGAACGAGAATATGAGCTGAGAGATGCTGCAGCAGTGAGGAGGCATCATGCAGTCACGACGTAAACATGATGATGATAATGATGCAATTATCAGATGTGTAGTTTTTGAAGATGGAGGTGGTGTGCTTTCTTGTTGTCAGGTAGGCAGGACTAACCTGAGGTAAGGACGAAAACATCTCCACAGCAGACCTGTGACTCCTTACCTTCAGTAGGTCCAACATGGCTCCACCAATGATTCCCAGGTATCTTCGCTCCAAGGTTTGGGGGTGGTTCACAGCAGGGAACTAAAACAAGAGAGAGTGTAAAATAGTATAACTACAAGATGTAGCCAGAAAAATCAGCCAAGTAAAAAACAATAACATACATGTGTAATCAACTCTATTTCACTAAAGTTGGTGTGTAATATCAAGTATGTGCGCTTGTGAAAAAACTTCTAAATTCTAAACACTGTTGATTATTTTATATTCTAGCAATCATGGAAAGTAAGTATTGCACTCAAATACAATTTCATGGTATTTGTACTTAATCTGCATATTTCTACAAACACAACTGTATAATTCTACTTGACTACACACATTTCAGGAGTGAAATATTGTACATTTCATGCCACTACATTTGACAGCTTTGATTACATTTTAAATGAATATTTTACACAATGGGTACTATTACCAGCTCTTAGAATGCCACATTTTATTAAATATGAAATGAGTGGTTTACAACCTTTTTTGCTTTTGATATCTCACAAAAAGCAGTGGGATGCCACACTAACATTTCGGATGTGTATGGGTTGTTAACACCTTCCAAAACATTAAACATCTTACCAAAAATCAAAGATAAGAGAACAAATCTAAACACAAATTAGTGTATTAGAACTTCAATTTTTCCCTCTTTTCCTCTTTTGTTTATTTAGACAGTGACAGAAACTTTTTTTTTTATAATTTTGCCTCTGTACACCACCACAATGGATCTGAAATGACCCAATCAAGATGTGATTGAAGTGTGGACTTTCAGCTTTTATTCAAAGGGTTTAACAACAATATTGTTTTAACCATTTAGGAATTACAACCCTTTAAATCACTGCCCCCCCATTTTCAGACACTCAAAAGTAATTGGAGAGCTGACTGACAAACAGCTTCATGTCCAGATGTGTCCTGTTCCCTGGTTCGTCTATGACATATAAAGCAGATGTTCAATTTGCATTTAGTAGCTGTTAACTGGAATTCTCAACATGAAGTCCAAAGAGGTGTAAATTCATTCGGCTGAAGAACCCCAAATCTTTTGGAGAGATAAACACGTTAGGAGTGGTAAAATCAACAATTTGGTAAATTTTAAAAAAGAGAAAATCTGTTGGTGAGATCAGCAACATCAAAAATCAAGGAAGACCACAGAAGAAAACTAAAGTGGATAATCACAGGATGCTTTTGTTGATGACGAAAAACCCTTTTACAACGTCCAAGTCAAGAACACACTTGAAGATAGTTGGAGATAGTTGTTTTATTATCAAAGTCCACAATCAGATGCCCTCATGAATGTAAATACAGAGGAGGAGTAACAACAAGGTGCAAACCCCTGGAAATGCTTGACAACAGAAAGGACAGATTAGAATTTTAAGTTCTAGAAAAAGATTCTCTGAAGAGACGAAACCAAGAACTGTGAAATGATTGTAAAGTCTGGAGAAGGAAAGGAACATCTCAAGATCCAGAGCAGACCATGTCATGTGTCTAACATAGTGGAAGTAGTGTTATGAAATGGACATGCATGGCTTCTGACAGAAGTAACAGGATGAATTCTGAAGCCTAAAGAACTCGCAAATGGATAATGATCCAAAACATACTCCCAAAACAACCCAAGAGCTTTTGAAGGTAAACAAATGGGATGTAATTCAGTGTCCAAGTCAGTCATCTGATCTCAACCCATTAAAGCAGCTTTTCAGTTACTGAATGTAAACTGAAGGAACTGCAGTAAAGGCCGGGCAAAGTATCTTTAGGAGAAGCTCAGCGTTGGTGACATCCATTGGCTCCAGACTTTAGTCAATCATTGAGTGCAAAGTATTAAAACAATCCTCATATTCATAATGATCTTAATTTGTCCAATTACTTCTGAGTCTCTGAAAGGGGAGGGATATTATATAAAAACGTATTTCCTAAACAAATAATAAAACATTTTTTGACAAACCCCTTGAATTGAAGCTATAAGTCCACACTTAAAACACATCTGGATTGTTTCATTTCAGATCCACTGTGGTGGTGGAGAGATGCAAAATTACAACATCTGAGTCAGTGTCCAAATACTTATAGACCTGAGTTATATTTATATATTTTTAACTTTTTATATTGGACATTCTGTAGAGCTGGAAACAAAATCTTGTTGCACTGTACTACTTGTGTTTGTCAAAAACTTGATTCTATTCTGATTCTAGTCTGACTGCGTCTTTTGTCCAAATTTACAGAATTGGATCTGAAATAGCTTAAACTACCTTAATCTCAGCAGCAACAACTAACAATAATATGCTATTGTAACACTGACACTTCACTATTAACACTTTGATGCATGAATTATGAGGACCTTAGTCAAGATTTTTTTTCCTGAGTGTTTTTATTCCTCTCTAGGCATTAAAAAAACAATGCGATTGAATTTTTTTAATGAACTTATTTTTAATGGAGTTACAAAAATGTCCACTCAGCTGGACACCATGTATTTAATTTTTGAAGCAAAGAAACATGGATTTAAAATGCGATATCAGAAAGTGATAAACTGTGTGAAAACTACAGAATAAATTTTTTTAAATACAGCTAATCTGATGTTTTCTCATCTTTTATCATACTCTAATACTAGTTATTACTCACTTCATGGAGATAATATGCAAAAAAACCTTTTTGTTAAAAAAACCCTGTTAAATACAGTCTAATAACAACTACCAACTGATTTGCATTCAAACATGTTAGTGCAGATCAGGTTTATCAAGAACAGCAAAGTTACTGTAATGGTGTGAATTACAGTGTATGGGATGATGCAAAAGTGTCCACCGTGTTGGCTGATATGCAACTAAAACAACAAAACCCATGAATATACACAAGAACAGCTGTAGAATAGCTGTCCACTATAGTGACCAGTATGCATGAAAGGGTTAATAAAGTAATGTCATATACTGTCGCTGTTGGGCGGAAATCTCGTAAGTCCATTTTTGGTCTTTTTGTTTCATCATAAAACCATTCTGTTGGTCAGTCTTCATGTTGGCCTGACAGTTTTAGAAATATCAGTCATGGGGACCAAACCAGTAGTCTCACTTCAATACTTTATCTATTTTACTACTACTATTTACCTAAGAAGCCTTTTAATTGCATCTTAGTTTTGTCTGATGCTATCCTTCAGATTGAACAAAGACTACATTCTGCAAACACTGTTCACTAAAAACACTTCTGCATGTGATTTCCTCTACAGCCAGTCTCCCTGTATGAAATCCACCTGTGTGCCAAAAGATGTCCAGTAGCTGTTCTTTTTTACATCACAAGTTTCCAAGTGTTACAGAAATAACACAGTAGGTGGCCAACATGATGAAACTGGCTTCAAACATCCCGTGTTCAGTCAGAAGTGAGTGTGGTTTCTTTCTGCTAAGGTACATTGATATTTTAATAATAAAAAAAACACTTTGTGCAGTTCTTTCTAGCACTTTTGTCTTTTCAGTGCTTGCCTCATTGTCTTCTGCTCCATTATTAGGCAAATTTTACTTTAAAAAAAGGTCTTAAGAGTGAATATCTGCAAATCAGTAAGTTTGTAGGCAGGGTGCTGCTCTGTTCTTTGACTGACAGCAAGCATACATTTTTAACTGCTAACAAAAGCAGGCACTTGATATTTATTCAAAAAACCTCCTTGTCCAGCATGTGTCTGTCTTAGAGAGACTTTTACTGTTGATAAAGATGTTTCATGTATTTTTAAGCTGATATAATTTAAGAATAGCAACCAGTGTATTTATCGCCACCCATCTACTGATTTTAAACACCCACCACCGTCCGAAACTGAAGATACACAGTATAATCAAATCTTTATCACTGGGTATTCACATACACAGAGGGGCAGTTTGCTAGCTACTAATTACATCCGGAGGCGTGGGAAGGGAGGGGAAGAGAAGGACGACCCAGGTCTGTTGTACCACCAGCCTGCCACTGAAGACTATCACAGCCTTCCTTTACAGAGCATACAGAATACATGATACGCGATGAGTCATTGTGATCCAATCAGTCACGGCACAGCAAACTCATAGAAAAAAAAAAAAAAAACAAGCAGAGAGTACAGAGACATGGCAGGGAGAGAAGATAAATAAAGGAAAGGAGAAAAGAGGAGGAGGCAGAAAAAGACTGCAAATGAAAAAGACAGGACGAAAAGCAATGGAGGACGGAGGAATGGGTCAGCACGGCAGAATGATAGTGAAAGCTAAGGGGAAGGAGTATGGCCTGACATTACCCGCAGCCCGTGGAAGCGAGGGTTGTTATAGAAGAGCTTCATCTGTTCTGGTGGCAGGGGTCCCAACACTTTCTGGATGGTAAAGAGCTGGTCGATCTCACTCTCTCCTGGGAATAGAGGCTGACCATCGCTCAGCTCTCCTAAGATGCAGCCCACTGACCACATGTCCACTGCCTTCCCGTAAGGAGCCCTGGGACCAGAGATTTGAGGGTTGACTGTTGTTGATAAAGGCCACGCATAAGAATAGCTGCTCCTAATTTATGATAGTAACCAATGTCACAATCCATGAAAGGTTTCTGGACGAGGCTAAAAAAAAACACCAGACGTACCCAAGCAGGAGCTCTGGAGAGCGGTACCATCTAGTGGCCACATACTCCGTGTAATTGGCATCAGTCCCTTCAGAGAGATTACGTGCAAAGCCTGGCAAGAGAAGACAGAGGAAGCAATATAGTATAATGAGGAGCTTTTTGATATTCTCTCCATGCTGAGACATCTAAAAATGACTTCAGCTGGGCAACTGTCTCTGTGCTCATTATAATTCAAAGGTGTACAAGTTATAAAGTAGCTGGCTTAGGTAAAAGCTGCACTTATATAAGAGATGATGAGACCTCGGGGAAGACCTTGCACTGGCACATGTAGGCAAATCAATCCAGGATAACACATATCCAGTGCTATAGATTTTAAATAACACATTAAGTGGACAGCACAGACAGATGTAGAGGCAGAGAATATAAGATGATCAATACTAGCCATGCCTGTAGGGGAAGTAGAGCAGCAGACTGATTAAGAACAACACACAAACACAACAAGTCATTTTTCTATAGTTGATTAAAGAAACAATTTAAGATGTGTTGCTATTCAAGAACATGTTAAACTATTCTATAGTGTTTAACAAATTTATTGGACCACCTTTCCCTATTTGTCATCCAGCATCATGAATTGCTCAAAGGCGACACTTTCATTCTCAGTGAGCTCTTGACATTTTACTGGATGTTTGACTGGAAACAAATGACACAGCTATGTTGACCCAAAAAAGTCTAATACAAAAAGTCTAAATAAAAACCAAAACATCTGTTCCAGTGCATAAAAGACTCAAAAAATGCTGTATTTGATATGTAGCTAGCAGGCATTTAGCTCTGCTTAGCACATGTGAAGCAGGCAGCACAGCTAGCTCATCCCTATGAAAACAAGTGCTTAAAAAAAATTAAAATCAATGAATAAAAATCCTGTAGTTAAAAAAAAATACTATGCAATCTTGATAAGCTAAACCTAATCTGGCTTCAGTCTCAATGCTAGCTATGTTAACTAATTTGCTAGCGTATTTACAAATGTAGCTTCATTACCAGACTCAAAACAAGAAAATATCTCTTGAAGGCAATATTAGATTAACTGAACTGCTTAATAGAGAGCAAAAATGTGTCAGTCTGCAGTACAGTGCCAATAGAGACAGTTGTTTATATTTAATACAGCTGTTTATATGAGCTTTCATTTCAAGTTTGTGTGTTTCTAAAAGTAGCTTGCAGTCATGTTAGAAATCAAAACAGCACACAATGAAAGCAAATGTTGAGTATGACACAGGCCCGAATGTAAACCCTCACAGTTGAGTCTATTTGCCCTATGTCTGTTCTCTCTATGCCTTTGGCTGACACAGAGCAAACAGCAGGTCTTCAGTCTCTCACTCCAGATTGACTACATGATGTTGGCTATGCCATGTTTTTCGTTTCCCCCGTTTTGTTGTGACGCTACCAGATTGAATCAAAACGTGATTAGCCGCTTGTTTTCCAACACGTTTCATTAATTGAAACTAGGGAAGAATGCACAGCGGCAGCCTGAGAACCGCAGAGAGAGGGCTCCACACAGAGCTGTAGATAACCACATGAAGCCTGCATGCACTCCTGAAGCAGCCAAATATAGTCTTGAGTTGAAAATATTCCTTTTGCATCACTTGACCTTTCTTACAGCTGAGTGTGAGACTTTGATAGAGATGCTCACCAAAGTCACATAACTTGAGGACGTCGTCAGAGCTGATGAGAAGGTTTTCTGGCTTTATGTCTGGGGGAAGAGAACACAGATGGGGAGGGAGTAAGACAACACATAAGCTGGCGAGGGGGCATCGTCATTATTACATCATCACTACCATCATTCCTACCACCACCTGCTCATCTGTGACAACTGCGAAGAATCCCCCAAATCCAATTTCTATTAGTGACTATTCACAGATAGTAAAGACAACCCACAATTTATACATAAAATCCCTGGATAGGGCTGTCATATGTGTGCCTGGGTATACCACAGGCCATTTGGATGATTGCTCTGTTGCGACAAGAGTGCCAAAAGCTCACATGGGCCATCTGGTTTTCTTTCCTGCTGCCATTGATCCACCAAAAGCTCACGTCTTGTGAATAATAGAATGGTTGGTTAAACAGCATCTGAAAACATACAGTACTCTGCTACTGTGTCAGGGAAGAACAGGGAAGCTTGTATAGATTTATTTTATGATGTATTTTTAAAAAGATGTGCATATTGTAAAGTTGTCTCACAATAGCACAGATGGTACAAGGTTTTGGTCCAGTGGTAAAGGCTGCACTTGATGCATTTTTCCAGTGCAGGATCAAATTTGGATAAAATGCCTTTCCTCTGCCACGCTAACATAAAAATCCGATCAGTATCTGCATCAGTATCAGATTATTCATGTAATTATGTAAACAGCATAATGTGACATGCTTTATCAGATAACAGCAGTTTTCTGGTTATGAGAAATGAATAAACACACCTGGATTTCTCTCCAATACTCTGATGTCTTCATGCATGTACAAACTCTAATCTGATTTGATTATTTTACATTTGTGCATGTGTACAAAAATAAATAAATAAACAAACTTAGAAAACAGAAGTGATGTATTGCGCCAAGACCAAGGGCAGATGCTGTATGAAAGCCAACCATTGCTTTGTGCTCAAGGAGTATAAACGAAGGATAGCAGTAATGTTTAGTCTATTTCATAGGCCTATTAGCTCCCACATCAGGATAGTTTATGCTCATATCATAGGGGTCACCATATTCAACAAGACACGACCAGATGTTTTGGAAATAACAGGGGGTTGGAGTCTTACATCACTACACTCCTTGAAAAAAATTTGACAATGGATTGAAACATGCAAACCAGGGTTTTCTGATGTAAATGCATCAGATCTGATTATTAATCTGATTACTCCCAGTTATCAGATTTTGATGGTCAAGTAAACGGGCTCATTGTTTCCAGTCAGATTATATGTAAAAGGTTCTAGTTTGTAAACAGAAAAAACAAAAAGAGAAAATTTACCTCGGTGAACAATGTCATGTTTATGGCACCAGTGAATTGCTTTGATTAACTGGAAGATGTAGCTGCGTGCTTTCTCTGTTGGTACTCCATTGGGCAGCTCCTCAAGCAACTCAAGCATGTTCTAGCAGAGGGGGAAAAAATAGGTCACATAAACAGTGATATAAACATTAAAATATCATTTGGACCTGATAAAACACGGTCTGTGATATACTTACCTTCTCCACATACTCAAACACAAGATAAAGCTTTCCTCTTCTGCGGAAGGCCTCTTTCAACTCCACAATATTCTCCTGCTTGAGGGTGCGGAGCATTTTAAGCTCCCGTAGCGTCGTTTCTTTAACTTCCTCATTCTCTGCATGAAGGTTAAACGCAAAGCAGACATTGGAGCAGAAACTGATGAATGGATGTGTTAACTATGATACTCACATTTAAAGTTTTGCTTGATCATAAAAAACATGACAGTGCCTCTTTAAAAAAAGGAGTGAACCCTCCTACCTTCGCTGTCCTTGAATTTTTTAATGGCCACAATTTCATTGGTGTCCTGTAATGAAAACAAAGCGGAAGTAAGAAATCTTTCTAATGTTTATGTTACGTTTAATGTTCACTTATATCATGTAGGGAACTGAATGTATGCTATTACTGTTTTTATTTGTAATATCTAGTCAAATGCATCTTTTGACTATCTGAGCAGAATACATACTTAAAATACCTAATTGCAAACAAATTGCCATTTTCATCCTGATGATTAACATGTGAAATGCACTTAAAGTAGGACAAATACACCTGTACATGCGTAAAGATGATACAGCAGACGACAGGAAACAATTCAATATATGGGTAAAACAAACAGTCTGATCAGGTTGTAAAATCACCACTGAGTCACTGCTGGGCTGAGACAGTTCTTATCATGCGTCCATGAGTCCTGTGTAAGAGATGCCCCACCACTAGCCCCGTTTCTCGACATGTCCTAGTTAGGACTGGTATTTCTGCCTATGGCTCAGAGCTGTGCTCCAGTTTCCCCCTTCAGAAAAGCCAAAGGCAGCATCACACCACTCCAACATGGATCAGAGCGAATAGTGAGCTCTCCTCCCAACGCAGAAGAGAATATAACATGACTCACAGCAGGGTTAACTTCATGAGCATTACTGAACTGTGCACACACAAGCCTGTCTGTATGAAGGAGGATGGTGCTCAGTGGAGTACTGTTCAAGATGGAAATTACATCAATTCTCAGAAAATTCTGTTTTTCACTATTCATAATATTTCATTTTTTATACGTTCCGTGTTAGTTCAATTTGTCACATACTTTTATTTTAAAGGCATTATATGGAGTATTGATATTCCAAACTCTCGACAACAGGACCAGAACTCACTTAGGACTATCAAAACCACCAACAATTCAACACTATGTATCCACAGACTTTATCACTCACTGAATAAAGTATAAAGCTGTTTTTATACACATCTGTATTGAGGTATTGTTTCTTCTTCAAACAGTAACTCATAGCTGGTTATATTGACAGTCAAAATTACACTGTGCCTTATAATTTTCATGTGTTGCCTGAGCCAATAGTTTACATTATAGCTCTGTTAGCTTCACATATTGACTTTATACCTTCTTGAGCCTCATAATGAAACTCACCTGTATAGAAGAAACACTATGAAAACTCCATTCTTTTCATTTACAGCTGTGTGCAGTGAAAACAACAGCAGTGCTTCTAGCTTTTATCACTTTGTCCCTGTCTTTGACTCTATAAGTAGTTTCTTAGTGGTTCTCATCCCATGTTGTCACTTTCTGACACTTGGCTCAAAGGCCCTGCGGAGTTAGTTTTCTTCACCATGGGAGACTGGCAGAATGACTCATTACTCCCTCTAGTGGGCCAAGGTGCTAGTACAGTTTCATCATATCAAAGAATATAAATACTTCTTTTATACAGTGTGAAAATTCATCTCATGACAACAGAAGCTTCAGACTGACTAACTGACATCATTAGGAGTCATTTGGGAGTGTCACTGTGACTTGTGATTTCACGACCCCTCACTCTTTTGAGATTTGAACAGTGCCTTTTTAACAAAATCAACTTATTCTCCCCCTTCATCTTGACTCACTTCACTTCTATGGATTCCAGTCATTGTCAATCATTTTAACAATAGGCCCCATACGCTATAAGTAATTTATGTCAAATGTGCCCAGTGAAATTTTGTATTTTACGAAGTCTAAAAGACAAATAGAAATGTGATTTTTATGAGTATCCACTGGTGTACTCATTGTCAAGAAGTGACCCTTCAATGGGTGTACCGCATGCATATTCTTATTAATAATAATTATTATTAGGCTTATACTAAAGTAGTGGAGTAAAAAGAACAAACTGTTATTTCCTCCTCCAAGTGTAACGGCAGAGGTTATGTTTTCATCAGGGGTTGCCTGTCTGTCTGTTTGACTGTTAGCAAGATAACTCAAAAAGTTATGGACGGATTTTGATGAAATTTTCAGTAAATGTTGATATTGGCACAAGGAAGAAATGATTAAATTTTGGTGGTGATCGGGGGGGTTAATGAACTTTTCAGGAAGGAACAAATGTTTAAATTTTGGTGGTGTTGGGGGGGGGGGCTGATCTACCTTGGCGGAGGTCTGTGCTCTCCAACTGCTTTTCTACTTGGAATTATTTTATGAAGATTAATCATCAGCTAAAAAGTCATTATTATGACAGACCTTTGGCAGTGTGATGTTGTGGATTGGTTTTATGCAAGAGAAACTGGTGCATTCCATAAAAATAATGGGATCAGGAAGACAGTGTATCATGAGGACATCTGGAAACACATGCATGTAAACATACAACTTTAAATGCATTAAATAACCTGTTGAATAAAAGATATGTTCACTCATTAACTCATAGAGTAACTTAAGCTTTAATTACATGCAAACCTGCACACAGGAGTAAGTTGCCTTTAAGGAGCTGACATGACATTCATAATTATCAAACTATGTTTAGGAAGGAAAAATGATCAATACATCCAACTGAAGCCTCTTAAAGTGTAGTCTATATTACATAAGGCCACCTAGATTTCTGGCTGTATAATAAGAAAATGTATCCATGCATCCGTTAAGAACTTTATTTATTCACCTTTGCTAATACAGGGACTCTACATTTGTGTGTTTTAAAGTGCTCCTTCTTACTTTCTGCCATTACTTTTAAAGATTTTTTTTTTTTTTACATTTTACCACTTCACTTGAACATCATCTAAGGTTTCAACAACATCTGAATTTGGACCCAACTGAGGAGAATGGGAAGAAACCCAACTGCTGCACAAGGTCATGGCCAGAATGAATGGAAAGTGGAAAGTTTTATTAAAACATAATTGATTTCACTTGGGCTTCAGGCTTTTCATCACGTTTTACTCAGGCTCAAGATTTGTGCCAAAAAGCAGAAAAAAAATCAGATTAGCTGGGCTGTATTAGAAGCATGCATCCCTGACCATAGTACAACCTACACATCACAACATACATATTACTTTAAAATGTTGTATTTTATTGCGTGTTCTGGTTTACTATGTGATCTACACATTGAAGTGTGTTGAACAGAAATGGACAGGACAGAGGAGGAAGATAAAAAAAGAAAGGAGACACTGAGAGAAACTGAAACTGGAAAAGTCACGAAGTTGGGTGCATTAAAGACACTGTGTGGTCCGCTCACTGTTTTCAGACCTGGTGTGAAAGAACTTTACAGAGACTCTCTGATACTGGCCTGGAGGCAAGACAAATCATCTAAGTAGTAATTCACTGTAAGTGTTTTTAAAGGTGAATGACCCTGCAATGTTAATCAAACCAGAAAAGATAATTACACAATAATCTTCCTTATGATCGAGCAATTAAAAACGTACCTTTCCATGTCAAGTCATACTCCTGATACATGTACTAAATGCCAAGACAATAAAGGAACTGTTATTCACTGTCAATGGGATTGTCCAAAGATACAAAGATTCTGGGATGAGGTCATCAGTTGTATGTCTGAGGCATTTAACATCAAGATTCCACTTTCTGCCACACTTTGTATACTGGGAATATATCCCAAGGATTTTACACATAAGAAGAAGCAAACTAAAGTGTTGGATTTCGGACTGTTGCTTGCCAGGAGAGGTACTGCTTTGAACTGGAAGAGCATGGAAGCTCCTTCTATAAAACAATGGATAAAAGAACTACCAGAATGCATCAGACTGGAAAGACTGACTTATATTACCAAAGGAAAAATTAAAGAATTTGTACAATTATGGGAATCTTATAAGAACATTATGGTATCTGGAAAATAGGGGCATGACATCCAAATTATTACTACTTATTTTAATATTATGACTGCTGTACTTTAATTTTATTTTTCCGTATATGTACACATGTTTATAAGAATATATGTACATTATATATATATATATATATAAATATAAATATACACACACACATATGTATACATATATATATATATATATACACACACACACACACACATATATATACATATATGTGTGTGTATATATATATATATATATATATATATATATATATATATATAAATTTGGTGCAAGTCTACCTGGTGTGAATGGGTGTGTGTATGGGTGTGCGCATGGGTGTTTGTGTTGTTTTGATTCATGTTCTTTATGTATATTATTATTTACTTTGTTTACCTTTCATTATAAAACAAATACCAATAAAAAATATTGTGGGGAAAAAACAAACAAAACAAAACAAAACAAAACAAAACAAAACAAAACAAAACATACCTTTCCATAATCAAACAGCCCTGTATTAGCAAATAAGAGTGCTAACATAAATGACCACTTCTTCAGGTATTACGACAACTAAAATTAGTATCCTGATCAATTTAGCTAAAACACCCCTTCTTTAAGCATACTTTCCATTTTGGGAGTTGTTGTGTCCAAACTGTTTAACAAGTGCATGGTGGAAGAAAGTTTATTTGTTAATTAATAATACATATATACTTTTGCTGCAGATTACTGTCTGGTGTAGAAACTGTTTCCAGTTCATACATCTAACATTCCTTAGTCATTGTAAAAATACTGTGAACGACAGAATGGCAGTGGTGAAAGTTGGACAAAGAAGGTTCGAGTATCTGACAAGACAGGACCAGTGCTAGCAGCTCTGACTGAGATCATTACTCCTCAGTTACTACTCATCACCACCACCTCCACTTCAGAGAATCACCCAAACCACCCAACCTGTGATTCCATGACTCCAGAAAACTCACAGCATTTTACATCTGTCATTTAAGTCTGATCAAGTTATTGTTGCTTCATGTACCTAATATAATCAGAATGATAACAGACTCTGAAAGTATAAAATGAGGGATAGTTATATGTATATGTTCACGTTGGAGGGTTCAGCATCGTGCATCAGCTGCTTTGAACCTGTCTGTGTAACATTTTATTTTAAGCCCTTCAGAAATACCCATGTGGCCGTGAACTGTGAGGCTCATTCATGTGGGAGGGCAACCAAGCTGGGTAAATGACTATTTTCGGTGAACACTCCGTCCTTCTCCCACAACCTGAACAGCACAGATGAAGCAATGGAGGTCCAATCAGACCACCCATCCTACACTTCTTAAAAGTTTTGTAAGAGAATCTTCTAAAAATAAAACTAGCGGGTCATGCAATAGAACCCATGTCTCCACCGAGGACCCACAGACTGAATTCAGTCAAATGTACAATATCAGCAGGAAAAAATATCCCTGTTTTTGGATCTGCTATGCACAGAAAAATGCAATAAAATATGACTTTTTTTTTTTTTTACCATTTTATTGTAGTACCTCTGCACCAATCTATTGCTGCTGCACTGCTCTTTGATTTAGTTTCCCCTTCACACACATCTGCACATCCAAAAAGGTGATATCACTGCAGGTGTTCTGTCTTTGGCAGCTCCTGGAAACATCTGCTTTGACGTCACTGATTCGGATGAAGCCACATCAGGTGCAGAATGAAAGTTTCCACAAAGAAGAGGAGAGTATGTTTGCTGCTTTTCTGTTTCACCTTCATGCAACAAAAAAGAATCAATGCAGAAAGAGAACTAACACAGCAATGTAAATATTACCCACTGGAAATCATAAAATGCACCACATTGATTAAGATGTGCATTGTTCAGAGTCTTCATTAAAGCTACCATCTCTTGCAAGTTCCAAACAACAATTAGCGTGGATCCAGTCACACAGGAACTGCTACCAGTAGAAATAATGAGCTTTGCTTCTGCATTGTCTAAATATGGACATCAAATGTAAACTTAGCCTTGACTTTTATCAGTAACAGCCTGATGAATCTCTGGAAGCAAAATGTTCAGCTGGAGGTGAACAAATGAACATAAGCAAAACACAAGAAAGGGCACTGCTAATGTGTTTGTGTTGCACCTCAAAATCCTTCTTGACAGACTTCTTTGTATATATTCCCAACAGCCATTTTAATTACAGAGTTTTTTTTACAGAGTATCTGTCAGCTGCAGGTTGCTTGAACAATACTTTAGGCAATGTTCAACATGTCGGCAATAAAAAGACCCAACAGATCAGTGGAGTGAAGTGAACTGAGTGACATAAAACAGAGCAAGTTCACTCAGTACAAAGGAAACATCAGACACAAAACTAAAGCCAGTGACTCTACAACATGTAGCAGTGATGCAGTACATCATCTGCTGCCAACAAGGTCAACAGCTATTCTATCAAAATGTTCTATCAAAGTTCATGCTATTTTATATCATAATAGAGTACCTGTTATACATCTTGTCCGTGCCTATGATATGTCACCATCCATTCATTCATTCATTTTCCATAATCGCTTAATCCTGTGGAGGGGGGCGGTGGGGCGAGAGCCACTCCCAGCTACACCAACCTAAACATGTGAACAGTTCTTCAAGGAGCTGACTATTGAATATTCTCTTCTTTAATATAGAACTTCCATACAAATAAATCCTGTCCAGAGTTATCCAGCACTGTCACAGTCACTCTACTCCATGTTTGTTTGTGTTGTCTTCATACAGTTTTATCAGACAAACCAGTAAATCAGTTGGCTGCATCAAGAGGGGATGCTGACCTACTCACTATACATGTACTGAGTTTCATAATGGCTGATGTACGCAGGCCATTAGTGACTTTTAATTCTCACACACTGATGGACATGAGTGAAAACAATACCCTGCTACTATTTACTTTCACAAGGTAAATAATGCTTGGTTTGGTAGCTTTTTATAGGTGGTTGCTATGGTGTTCTAGATCTTCAGTGTGGAGTTCATAGATGGTTACTAAGGTGCACAAGGTGGCTACTGGAGTGTTGTGTTTTCTAATGGTATATACCAGCATCACATCCCTGTATAATTATTTACAGGGAAATGGACCTGTTTTGCTCTATAATGGAGTGGGATGACTCACCTTATGGTGCTGTTCATACCTGCCTTGACAAGAGACAACCACAGGACGCCATAAATAGACAGGCTTGACAATTTCTGGGATCAAAGCAAAAGCTTTTAACTCTGGTTGATGGTGTGAGGTGATTTTTTGGGGAAAAACACTTATACGTGATCTTAATATAATTATTTCAAAAAGGATTCAGAGAAATTTGCATGTAAAACTGAGTGCAGCAATGAAACGTTGTAATTAAGGATTTCCATCTATTGTTAACTCTGCAAAAGAGCACATTCATGATGTGAGACTCCAGTCACAAAGGGTGCATCAACAGGTGGGCTGGGCCTGACAGTCTGCATTTGACAATGCATCAGAATTAGACTTGAAATAGCCTCCATCCATCAGGGAACAATGAAGACATGAGCGTTCAGACAGGAAATGCATAGCCCCCATCTCTTCAACTCTCTCCCTCTCTCTCTCTCTCTCTCTCTGCCTCCTGATAGGACCACATAGACAAGTACTCCACTCAAGGTGACCCATTTAATGCTACATGTGAAAGTCCTTTTTTCCTCTCTCGTCCCAGTTTCTGTTCACTGGGTGCAAAAATAACTGTTCCCTTCAAAGGGGGCGGATAGACTTTTTTTTCTCCACTAAATAAATCTAGATGTTACTGACAGCCACTCAGCTTATTAGGGAGGAAGAGAACTTAAGCCTTCTACATCAGTTCTATAATCTGTGAAAAAAGGCTCCCACTGTTATGAAGTACTGGTAAACTGAAGAACAATTGAAAAAACAGGACATTTATGGTCAAGATAGGACAAACAACAGATGACAGCAGAGCTATGGTGACTCACTGATGCTACATGGAAGTGATGGGCCTAATAGAAACACTACTTACTCATTTTTGGATCAGTTACAATTTTATAATTCTCATCCAACATTTGGCTTCTAATGGACTGTCCTTAACAGTCTGCAGTTTATGGGCTAATTATTTGTTCACTGTGAGAGGTAAAACAAAATAGTGTTTGGCAGCAGAACAATACAAAACAGGTGGGGCAACTGATCAAAAATGAAATATAATCCCTTTCAATGGCATCATATCTTTTAGTCCAACAACAGCTTAGGCTGAAAGAGTCAGAATTTTTTATCTTACTGCTACTTTCTAAAAGACTCTGACGTTAGAACCAAGTGAGACCTTGGAGACAATCCAATGGGAGCCACTGGCAGGAGAAGTACAGTCTCAGCAATGCAGAGGCTATTGTGTTGTTCTACCTCTGACAGCAGCTTTAAACTACATCACAATAAAAACATGAGATGGACCCATCACTGCAACACAACTTCAAATTTGTGCAAAAATATCAAATGTTGTCAAAGATATAACATTTTACAAATTACATAGGTTTACGTTGCACCCTGCTCAGTGAAGAAAACTGATTTGACATTATCTAAATAGTCATGGTGTGTCTTAGCTGATGGATCCTATGGAGAAAGTTCTTGTTATCATTCTTAAATGGCTTATTTCTGCATAACAAGACTAATACTATGATTAACAAACCACATTTCCAGCCAACATGTTAGCAGCAACTACAGAATTTTCAAGTCAATACAATCATGTTTATGCTCATATATATATATATATTTTTTTTTTTTTTTACCAACTTATTAAATTCTTTTGTAAATAGCTGTTGTAAAAGGAGAACAACACCTTCAGGGATATGAAAACTGTGCATTACCCTGTTGGCTTTTTTTTTTTTTTTTTTTTTTTTTTTTAAATCTATTTATGTTCTCTGTCTTTTTCTAATTTTAAGTCACCATTTTGTCTTTTGTTTCATTAAAACTTGGATGGGTGATACAGCCTCTATCACAGTATATGTAAAATTATCTCATGTTAATGATACATATCACAATACAGTGGTTTTTCTGCAAACTCAATTAATAGTTTAAATATGACTATAATTTGTGTGACTGGAAACACATTATAAATAGATAAATAGAAGACAACATGGCAACAAACTACTACAAAACACTGCCAAGGAGGTGAAATTCTATGAATGTACCATACTAAAAGCATTGTACATAGCCTAGTGCTTCACCACTGGCTTTACATGTTCACTAAAAATGGCTTCGTGCTGGCATCTGCCTTTGGCCCTGAGGTGTTCAGTGCACCGAAACCATGCCAGGAAAATCCATCCTCTTACCATACTGGAGCTGCCAGAGGCCCTCACCATAAGAGGCCTGCATTGTGCCCATAAACTCCTTTTGGCATGTGCCACATATGTTCTGTCTCACTAGCTAATAATAGGATGGCTCATCGAATCACATGATGCTCATGCTGCTCAGGAGAACACTTGCTACACCTATAATTATTACACGTTATTTGAAACTGTGGGTGATATTTACTATATGTTTCCGTAATTTTTTTATCACAATAACAACTACCAGTACCATCTCTGCATGGTTCTGTGCAGACAGTCTTCAGTGAAAGTTCCTACTTTGTACTGGAACTGATTTTGTTGTTTACTTGTCTGTCTCATCTTGCATCATCAAAACAAGGATGTCCCTGTCAAAAGGTATTTTTTATCTACAATCAACTCAAGCTGATGTCTTTCCCTTAGATTTTCATGCCAATGTCACATTAGCCTCAGTTCTCAAAGAACATTAGGTATGACAGTCTTCCTCCTCTTCAGTAAGCTTGCACACCTGCTAATACAGTATATTTATATCTAATTTTACGTATCCATTTTAGTGGGAAACATGTCTTTCTGAATTCTTATCTACATACACACTGTATATGTTCATGAACATATCCAAGTTATGAACAGGTTTTTGAAATATCAAGTTTTTGTATTTCCACATGTAAACATTCTGTCTTGTATTCAGGAAGATTACTCAGAAAGAAACTGAAAGATACTGTTGTGTGTATTTCTTTTTCCTGGTGATTACCTGTGCAGGCCAAACATAAGTCATGCATTACAACAGAAACTCAAACAATGTGAGCAAAGAGAAAGTCTCACTTCTAGAGAGATAAAGAGCATCTGTTTTGGTTTCCTCTAATATAATTGTTAGTTTATATAGGAAGACATGCTACAGGACACTGATTCCAAATACGTACGATGAAAACACTACAGAAACATTACTGTCCAAATACCAAAACCAGGAAGTTGTGTCACTAAAACTGATAAATTGATGTTAAATAAATGTCAGAATAAATTGCAGCATTTGAGTTGTAACACTCATAAATGCCTGCCCTTTGTCAATCAGTAACAGAAATACAATATATCATGTATAGTCTGTGTTCATGTAAATGCCATATTCTAAATATGATGAAAAACAGAACAAACTTCATCCTGGGATATCGCTACATACATAAATACTATCATATTAGTACAAGTTAATGTAATCAGTCATATCATAAGATGAAAAAATAAAGGGAAATATGTTTTGGAAATCTTTTGTTTTCCAGTGATTTCAAGTGTTTTCTTACATCTTTTTCTAACAGCTTGCATGGTATATGGCCTATATTATCACCATGGACACATTTTTGATAACATTTTTGATATAAAGTTCATTATCATAAAATATCTTGCTTCTATGACCAATCTTTATCACAGCTGTTTATTCATTAATTTGTTTGGAAAATCTGATTTTTTTTTCTGACAAAAAATGGTGCATTTTCATTAAATACTGTGATTAAAATATTAAAAAAAAACACACACACAGGCAGCAGATTTTTGCATTGTACTCATTAGCAAGAAAAAAAGGGAAAAAATTATGGCCCTGGATGCCTCTTCATTTTTGTGTTCCATTTAAATATCATTAGCTCAACAATATTGAACTGAACTGTGATTTAGTGAGACCATAAGACATAGTTTTTTCCTTTTTAATTTGGTTAAGGCTTATATACAGGGTGTCCATAAAGTCTCTTTACAATTTAATAAATTTATTACAAAGCAAATGAATAGACAAATTTGTGGAAATTATTACAAAACTAGTGTGCTGACCCGTGGGAATCCATGGGTTCTAGAAGCAGTAGAGTTGATAAAATGGGGAGCTGAGCTAAGCTTACTGATGTAACAAACAGATTAGGAAAAATTTAATGGCCCTCATTTTGTTTTGTACTGACATCAAAAGTAACAGAAAAGAATGCATTCATAGTGACCTTATATATGTCTTTGAAAGGGATTTACATCATTATTGTATGACTTCATCACATTCCCATTACTTGATGACTTGACTAAGTTTACTGGTGTAACACACAGACTAGGAAGAAATAGAATGGCCCTCATTTTGTTTTGTATTGACATTGACGTGGACCAGAGATTTTTACACAGGAGTGAACATGACGGTTTATTGTGACTCACTGCCATCCTGTGTCCAGATCCACTGAACTCCAGTCCGTGTGATCGAAGTCTACACAGACTTCCATCAAGGAAGCATAAGACATCTACACAGGACTGAACATGACGGTTTATTGCGACTCACTGCTGTTCTGTGTCCAGATCGTGAAATTACGAATCCTATTATGGCCACGCCAGGGTCCATCCTACTCTGTTTCTGATTGGTTGAGCTACAAGACTCAAATCCAAACATGTGATCTCCACTGCCAGCAGACAATGAGGAAGTAAGATGATTGTTTCCTCGCTGCTAAAGTGAACTTAGTAAACCTGAACCAATATACTACTATAAAGATAAATGAGCCAGGGCATACCAAACCAAAACCTAAACGAAACCGTCAGTCATTTTTTTCCGCATTATGCCGCATTATGGCCACAGCGGCAACAAACGGAGAAACGGCTTCATTGCCTCTTGCAACTGCGGCTACGTGGAATTCCGAAAAAACCTGAGTGACACTTTTGTTTAGGTTTCGCTTTGGTACATAAACAAATGGACCGTTTGTGGTGGAGTACACTTCGAAGTTGTTCACCGTGAGGGAAGTAATTCAGATGCGTAATCATGGAAAGACTAACAGATTCGTGATACTTAGGCTATCACTTGGGTTTTACAGATTTGATGAAAAATTGGTGATGAACATCATACGCAGCTTTAAAGGTCAATGTTCAACAACTATTACAACAATATTTCCACCATTCTGTCCAATTTAAGGTTAATTTTATGGTTGCAGGCCCATCCATGGCCAATTTTGTTCCTACCGCATTAAAATGTTTTATTTGCACTCCTCATTATCTGTCAATATTTAAGGAAAAAACACAAGGTAGCCTACATGCATCTTTTATAATTTTCTGGATTTTGCCTAAATTATGTGCTTTTCTGGGTTGGTAGCCTAAACACGAATGAGAGTGATGGAAAAGTGAACAAAATGATATTAACTGTTTTGGAGCATATGTTTGTTTAGGCCAGTGTTTCCCAACCAGTGTGCTGTGACAAATCATCAGGTGTGTCATGGAAAATTATCCAATTTCACCTGATTGGTACTCTGAGCGAGCAGTGTGATATAGATACATACGACTGCACACACCAATGATCCACTTACAACAACAGTCTCCTGTTTCCCTTTGCAAAACAAAAGTGAAAGTGAACGTGAACTGGCCCTGATGTGTTAATAAAGCCCCCCTCACAAGTGATGCACAGATTAGCGAGTTACCCGTGAATCCCAGGTATCAGGTTGGGGGTTGGGGGGGTATACTTCCCATACTATTATACAATGGACCCCAATCCGGGGGTCTGTCGGAGGGGTCGCTGACACACCCCTCTCCGCTTTCTTGGTCCAAACAATTTTCTTATTTTCTCAGTGTCCGCTAGCAGTGGAGAACACGTGTTTTGAATCAAGTCTTGTAGCTCAACTAATCAGAAACAGAGTATCGCGGACCTTGACGTGGCCATAGTAGGATTCGTAATTTCACATCCGCTGAACTCTGGTCTGCCTGATCGGAGTCTGTGCAGAGCGGTCTGTCACCATGTTACAACGAGGGGGGGTGGTCCAGAGGGGGGCGTTAACGGGCCAGGTCTGACCGGGCCACAGTAAGAACCAGACCAACCTTGTTAGTGTGTGATCACAGCCAGACCCAGTTCTCCTGTCGTGTCCCAGTGGTTCCATTGATCCGGATCCAGCCCCCCCTGTTTGCAGCTGTGCACGGACTCGTCTGCGGGCTGCCTGTAAGCTCATTGTAATTTTAAAAACAACTAATATCTCAAAAAGGTATTGGTCATATTAATAAGCTGTTTTTGCCTGTCTGATCCTTGACCCAAAATACAAAAGTACTCCAGAAGGCAAAGGCTAGCTCTGTCCACTTTATCAGTTATAAAAGAGACACACATACACGCACACACACAGAGGCCACTTAGCTTTTATAATATAGCTAGATGAAAAGTAGATATTTAAGGGTTTTTTTTGCCTCATTTAGCTACACCTCTAGATGGTACTAGATTCTTGCCATGTGTCAGTGACCTTTTGCTTCAGGTTGTTAATGTCCCATATATTTGTTTGATACATGATATCTTTAAAATAACCCCACACATTTTGTTTCAATAAACCATGATACACATTCTGCCTTTTCCTGAGGAGCAGCCATTTTTAGGGGTTTATTTAACAGTACCTTATTTCATCAACAGGGTACATGGAATATACAAATGCAACAAACTTAGACAACCTGAGTACATACAAAAAATCTGATTAACATATCTCATCAATTACTTTTGTAATAAATGTTTTAAATTGTAAAGAGACTTTGTGGACACCCTGTACAGTATAGTACATATGTCCATATACATATTGTATTGACTCATTCTGGATCATGGTTTATTGTAGGGCTGTCAAAATTAACACATTAACGCAGACTAATCCAAAATCATGATTACTCTGATAAAAATTTTAACGCAATTAACCCATCTGCAGCGCAGAATGACTCTGAACGTCTCTGCCAACGCATTTGGGGCAGTTTGTCCAAGTAGAGTTACCATTACACATGAACAAATGGGCAGTTGATCCGGCAGTGACAGGCAGCAGAACCAACCCATAAAGATGGAAGACAATAACAGCATGTTGGCCCTCTGGATGGAAATATGAGGACAAAAAACACCAAAACAGAATATAAAGTATCATGCGCACTCTGCAGGAAGGAGTTTTTTTTTTTTTTTTTTTCACCGAAGCACTTCCAGCTTAAAATACCACATTTACACGAAACATGCATTATTCGGGGATTCTGCTAGCACTTTGGCTAATGTGTTGCCCAGCTTGATAAACACGTTAAGTGCATATATATTCTCTTCTTTCTTGAGTCTGTTTGCTCATGCAAAATGAAACGTGATTAATATAGATTAAAAATGAATGATATTTAATTGTGATTAATCAAAATTAATCCACAGCAACCCTGAGATTAATTTGATTAAAAATTTTAAGCACTTAACAGCACTAGTTTGTTGTCAAACTGTAAAATGTTAGTTAGGCTCTAGAGTAATTTTTGAGGCCAAAAACTGAAAAAACACATGTTGTTAGTTGCATATTAGAAGTCTGCACTGTAGACTGACCTGGAAAAAAACTCTTAATATGTACATGTTTCTGGGTGATAAAACTGCTCACGGTGTTTTATTTCTACCTGCTGTTTCTATGATTTTCCTCTTCATGCTGTCAACATGGTAATGGGCTTTTATTTCATGTGTGCTGAATGCCAAGCAGGCAATTAGGTAAGGAGGTAACAAGCACATATACTGTCAACAAAAACAAACATGGCAGGCATACATGGCGGTGAACAGGCTGTACTTCATTTTCTTTTGATATGAAAAGAGCCATCTTTTTACATTTTTATACTTATGGAAGATGACTCCTCATGCCCATACATGCTCTGCCAGAAAATTTAGTCATCACACACATTTATTTCATTATTATTTAAAGCAGAAAAATGTGTCATTTATTGTCCACAGCCAGGGGCAGGGTTACATATGTCTATCCCCTCAAAGACCTAAACTGCTGCCGATGACCAAAATCATGTACTGAAATGTTTAATAACTGAACCAATAATCCTATAATATAGTAAAAATAATTCAGGTAAAATGCGGTTTCTCTCATTTGGACATTTAGAGGTTTGGTAGTGAACATGAAACACCATCATGTTCTGCAACATTGAATCACCAGTAAAACCCATATAGTCTGATAAATAACAGTGGTTGTAGATGCTTGTTTTTATGATCAGTTAATGATATATTTTATTGAAAAAGTCCCTTTTTCTTTGGTTATCTCTGTTTTGATATAAAGAAAGTAAATTAAATATGAAAATACCTGATATGTGCTTATATATATATATATATATATATATATACACACACACACACACACACATACATATATACATATGCACACACACACATATGTACATATATATATATATATGTATATATATATATATATATATATATGTATATATATATATATATATATATATATATATATATATATATATATATATATATATATATACATACACATATACACACACACACACACACACACACACACACACACACACACACATATATATATATATATATATATATATATATATATATATATATATATATACATATACATATATATATATACATACACAGGGTGGGGAAGCAAAATTTACAACATGTTGAGGCAGGGATTGAAAGACAGTGTATGGCCAATTAGTTTATTGAAAGTCATGAGAATTTATTTGCCACAAGAAAATTTACATAATAGAAAATGTTTTTATTCTATGTGTCCTCCTTCTTTCTCAATAACTGCCTTCACACGCTTCCTGAAACTTGCACAAGTGTTCCTCAAATATTCGGGTGACAACTTCTCCCATTCTTCTTTAATAGTATCTTCCAGACTTTCTCCTAATAGTTTTGCTCATAGTCATTCTCTTCTTTACATTATAAACAGTCTTTATGGACACTCCAACTATTTTTGAAATCTCCTTTGGTGTGACGAGTGCATTCAGCAAATCACACACTCTTTGACGTTTGCTTTCCTGATTACTCATATGGGCAAAAGTTTCTGAAAAGGTATGGATAATAGTGTTAGGTATGATTATGACATCAATATATGTTTGGTTTCAAAACAATTGACGTAGTCCCTGCTGAGAAAAAACAACTAAATGTTCATTGTAAATTTTGCTTCCCCACCCTGTATATATATATATATATATATATATATATATATATATATATATATATATATATATATATATATATATATATATATATAAATATGCTATAATATTATTATTAAAATCACTTAGGAAAGATTAAATGCAGACAAAAATTCACTTAGAAGTCACCATAAAAACAGTTATAGATCTGAAAGGGCTGAACTGTGTCAAAGCAGATCATTGAAGAGTGGATCACTGAAGAGGCATAACGTTTATGCTGTCAATGTTTTACCTCTGTGTCGACAGAGAGGCTGGGGAAACCAGTTCACAGGATGATAAGCACATTCAGTGGGCCGCTGTGTGTACTATGCATTCCTAAGAGGTGTTCCACGCTTAAATAAATACACACCACAGCAATGTTTACCCTCTCACATCTACATTTCACATACCACCACATACTAAAGAACAGCCATTGGCTCAAATAAGGCTTATCCTGGATTTAGATTAGTGGTGCAACCAAAGAGAAGCCTTTGTGTTTAATTTCCCTCAAAGTTTCCACTTTGATAGGTCCACAAAGTGTTTAACTTGTGCATCAACAGGTTGCACACTCATGGGAGGTCTTAAATCACACCTCTACAAGTGAAACTATCATTTTACTCACACTTTCAAGGACACTAAAAGGAAAGGAACATCTTAATTTTACTACACTCAGTTATTTTAAAGTTTTGTCAGGTCAACAGCTAACCCACACGAAGCTTGCTGTGAAATTCACATGAAGCAAACACATCTCGTAACATGTGTCAGTGAACTCAGGGTCGTAATGGAGTAAGAAAAAAGGGTGTTTTCCCTTTTGTATCACTGATAACCCTAGTTTTGTCCAGTCAACAAACCAAATGTCACCAAGTTTGCAACATGTCTGACCCTGAATTGTTGAAGAGAACGTACAAGCACTTTGAGAGACGACAGCTTTTAGTGGCATTCTCTTAAATCAGGTGTGACAATATTCAGTGTCTGTTTTCATTACGACAGGGGCGTCCTGTTGTCGAGTAGTTAATGCCATAAAGGTGACCTTACTTTAGTTCTGTTGCCTATCCCTTCTGTACTGTCAGTTTCAAAAACACAGACCATAACATCAAGTAGAAATAACAGAATGGATAGAGAATTCAAGTAAATAAATAAATAATAATAATAATAATTAAAAAGGAGAACATATGCCTGATTTGGTTTTTAGTTAATGGACTTTTACAGTTCATGTCCCTTCAGAAGTTGAACAGAGTTGGAATTATTTATTCATTAATCAGTCAGTTAACTAATACATTCCTTCTGTAGAGTTTTATCTAACTGTACAAAAAAGAGATGCCAGTGTTTGACAGTGTCATGTTTTTGCATTCATCTGCCTTCTGTGTACTCACTAAATGTCTGAGTTTGATATGTGTGCCCGCAAGCAAGATTTGTGTTATCAAAATATCTTGGAGTAAACTGTGTTCAAATGTAGTACTTTTGGTACAATTCGAAAACTATAAGCCATCACTGAAGTTCTCCAGTAAAAATGATAATACTAATGTTGTTTTCCACAAGAAATATGAGATCCCATGGTGTAGTATTTTCAGGGGTTTAACTCACTTTGAGCTTGGAAATACTTCACCTTGGGCTATGCAATACATCAAATATCAAGGTTTTACTTTCTGAAAATTCTGAAAAATGCCTAGATTGCAATATTGGCATTATTCATTCCTTTTTCAACAAATTGCAAAATGTTTGTTTATTGTGATGCAACAGTTGTCAATGTGTTTCTCCATTCATATGGAAAATAGTAAAGAAAGAGTACTTAGAATGAAGTTCTGTCTTCAGTTCAAGTATATT
The DNA here is from genome assembly GCF_902148855.1 of Sphaeramia orbicularis. Lineage (NCBI taxonomy): Eukaryota > Metazoa > Chordata > Actinopteri > Kurtiformes > Apogonidae > Sphaeramia > Sphaeramia orbicularis. The sequence goes on from NC_043960.1 coordinate 35,032,003, forward strand.
GAAAACAATGTCCATAACATTAAAAAAAAGACAAAAAATAGTCTTTTTTGGCCAAATCCCCCAACCCTAATTCTTCTTTTTCCATTTTATAGCAGGTCATCAAGATGCATTACCAACATCTACTGTGTTTGAGTTTGGTGTTAAAATCTCCTTAAGTATAAATTCCACACAAAGGACAAATAAAACACCAGTTGTAATACTGACTTTTCACATTTCTTGTGGCCACCCAGGGGAAGGGTGAGGGGCATACTCACTGGTTGCAATCTACAACTTCACCACCAGATGACACTAAAGATGATGCACTGAACCCAACATACACACTTCAACATGGCATCTGCTCCTTCTCACTCACTGTAAAAACCACTTTAAAAGTTCATCAGATGGACTTTCCATTTCCATTTTCGCTTAAGGGGATGACTTAAAGTGTTGCCTTCACGTTTCCACAATGTACTTGTAAAGCTTGTGTGCTACTGTAGGTCACGATCACTCCTGAGATATTTGTATCTCTGATATCATGAATTCTGCCTGTAAGTACATGCCTTAAAATCAGATTTTGAGTGAGCACAGAGAAATTCTGTGCTTTGAGCAGATAAAAGTGAAAACATGGTGTCAAACTCTGCCCTGACAGACGTCACTCTGAACAGTGAAGCTCAAAGACTAAGAGGAGGAACATGAAAAATACAAGACTTTGCAGGTTACAGCTCTTTTAAAGTGAAGATTTTCTGATGGAAAACCTACTACTACACTCTACTCCAACTAGATTTTCAATTACTGGTTGAATAAAAGAACAGTAATTGGGAAGCATTATCTTAAAGATAGAAGCTGAATTTGTTAATTGTAATTTCAAACAGTTACATTTGGAGGATTAACACTTATAAAACATAATCCCATTCTGCAGTTACCTCAAACTCTATGCATGTACGGTTACTGTAAAACATATGAGGGAGCATGCACACTTGCAATCCTGCAGCCTTTTAACTATATTCAAACTATTGTAAGGATCAGTGAAAATATATTCTTCTATTTTCATGCTTTCGATCTCCGGGCCCAGATCTTTCATGGACCTATTTATTCCTGTTAAATACACACATTGTATAAACCAAATTTGAGGGGCGTGGAGCGGCTCAAACAAGTATATTCTTTAAACATGAGCAGCTGCGGCTCAGCAGCAGCAGTTGTTAAACACAAATGCAGCCATTTTCTCTGGCCCTCACACTTTCCTACCCATAATCACAGCACCATCAAACCCTCAGCCTATGTGTGATTCAGCATGTGTGTGTGTCTGCGCCTGTTTGACTATGTGTCCCGCATCTCTGTGTATGCACACATAATTATGCAGCATAGATCTGGGAGTTAGCCCTTGAAAAAACATGTCAGTTCATTCACACTAACAATACGATATTTTCCAGATGGCACCGGTCCACATTGATCTGCAGCCAGAGAATTTATCCTCCTGTGCTTTCACACATCAAGCAATAAATTTACTGAGAGATATTTGATCAAAACTGCATATATTAATGAATTTCCAACACATATAAGCCCCAGAAAAGAAGAGGAATATCTTTATATATATATATGAAAGATAACTGGACAGGAATGATCATTTAAAACAATACAAATTACTTCTGCAGGATGTAAAATGTTATAGGATAAGGAAAGATTACCATTCATCTGTTACAATACATCGGGTAAAAGGCTAATTTCTTAAGATAAACCATTTTTTTTACAAACACTGTAGATGTAGTTTGCTGCATTATTGAATAAGCCTTTGATTGTTTTTACTTGTTTTCTGGCTTGAACTGCACTGCAAAATTAACTGCATTACAATACAGTACTGTCCCTACAGAAGTTTTTTTTTTTTTTACATGTTGAGGAGCCGTTGCTTAGTTGCACATTCAGCAGACACTGAGCAGCATTAGCAAATTTAATATTCACCTTCCTATTAGACCTGTCGGAAATACTACATAATCGCCTACTCACAATTATTTGAGCCAACCACAATTATTTTTGCATAATTGTGGTAATTGTCATCTTGCAGTTGAACAAAACCTACTGGATGAAACAGAAATTACATATTTCACTACAGTTTTGTCATCTCACTGAACTCCTTCATCTTATATTGGTAGCTGTCATTATTAGTGAAAAAGTCATATTGCAATTCTTGTGGACAATATTGCAAATTGAGCCGACTTGCTTGGTTTTCAAGGATAATGCACAAGTAACTAATTAATTTGAAGTCTGCATTTTTCTCCAACTCATTCTCCAGTCTCATACTTATTGTGTATTGTTAGGCTTATAAAGTACTCATGCGTCAAAACGAACAGAAAAGACAAATAATTCATTGGAATTATTTGTATGATAGTTAACAGTCCTACTTCATCTGAACCAAATTCTAAGGAAAAAATTCTGGCTCTTTATGCACAAATACCATAATACATACTTGGACCTCATTTAGTAAATATTACTCAACCACACACAAATGTACTAACATCAAGGAAACTCACATTTACTGTTCACTCTGGGAGAAATCGGGTTGCAATTAATTGAATAGTAATCGCAATTGGACTATCATCCTGTTCAATTATATAATCCCAAAAGACTGCATTTTAAGGAGCCATCAGGTAAGATTATGGAGGATTCCATGTGATCAAATGGCAGAAATGGAAAAAATACCACCTCTGTTGTATGTGTATATTTTGGATTCAGAGCAACAGAACAGAGAAAGGTACAGTGTTAAACATGCAGAATGAAAGTCTGTACTTTTTTCTCTTCAAATTTTTATTAATCATGTCACTCATTCCAAAATTTATATTCTGCATATTTTCCTTGATGACCAAGACAACAGCCTCAAATTGCAATCACAAGAACAAATCCCAATATTGCCCAAAATAACTGCAATATGACTTCACCAATTCTGCAACTGATCATCAAATAAACCTTTACCCATAATTCAAACACCATTCATGAATTCATCCTATTCATAGAGAGCACTTACGCGCTACAGAACAGAAATATTGATGCTCACATTATTTCTTCATTTGTTTTTAACATTTCCTTGATTTGTTGCTATTTTTTCTTACTGTCAAGCAGAAGAACCTTCTGAGCAGAACTGCAAATTCACAGCAAAATCACTTGTACTCACTAAACAAGACAAGTCTGTTCTGTATAACAAACAGTTTTTCAACAAAGCTGAGTCCATTTGGCGTGACAGCTCCTATCCTTTACACCCACAGTTTAAGATGCTGCCTTTTGAGTCTCATTTTAGAGCCTCACTCATACTGGATATGACGGTTCTATAAGTCTCAGTTGGGAATTAATAAAAATTTCAGTGTTAGTTAAAAAATCATATATTGAATACTGCAATTATGTTGATAATGATTAATTTCCACACAAATACACAGTAAATAGAGTGTTACAGGCAAAGCAGTAGTCTTCATGTGAAGTATGAGCCTCAGTGAAGCCTATGGCTGTGAGCTCTGCTGTATCAAACAGGGCATCGGCATCTGCAGCTGCCTCGACCTTGGATCAATCAGTCTGAATAATAAAGCTCAGTAATTACAGGGTGTGATTCTGCCTTACAGTCAGGCTTTCCCTTTTTGCCCTCACTTCTGAGTGTTGTTTTCTTTTACAAATCTTAAGCTATCTGACTGGTATTACAATTCTGATAAATGGATACACTGTGTATGGTCGCTGCTGTAATGAACATTGTAACGGAGGCACGAGGTGGAAAAGAGGGCGATTAGGGATATTTCTAAAGTGTTTTGTCTGTTTCCTGCAGATCTCAGTAAGTAGGAGGTGGTTAGTCTCTCTTATTCATGCTGGAGTGCTGTCAATTCTTGGCACAGCCTCATCCTTAAATGGACTGAGATGACAGGCTATTACTGCAATGTGGATTGTCTGCTATTCATTGTCCTGATGTTATTATTAATTATCTACTAATGCCAAAAAATTAATTGGTAAAAAGCTATCATGTTTTGCCTTTCCATGAATGAATACATATGAAGTGGCAGAGTAGAGGATGAGTAAGAACCAGAATTTGAATTGAGAAAATTGCAGCCATTTAAAGTAGATCCATCTCACTGGAATGAACCTCAGCAGAAACAAAGGGACTATAACGAATTAGCCAGCGGTTCGTAGGGGCCTAAGTGGCCCTTATGAACCGCTAATCTCAGTAATTAGAGGCATCTCTGTAATTCTAAGGCACTGAGCGGCTGCAGTTAGCTTAAGTGCAGTGACCAGGTGCATGACGAACACAAGAACACCTTTAAAAACACAGAGTCTGGGTCTGATGGTTTCTGAAGGTCTCCTTCAATAAGCCATATCCTGTACAAGATCTATCTTCAACGCTTCTGCTGACTTTGTGGGCTATGAAATGAGTAAACACTGGGGATACCTTTTATAGAACGACTAAATAACAACAGACTGTGGTGACTATATAAAAATTTAAAAGGTCTTACCTTGTGTCGGCACTTCAAAACAACACCATAGGCACCTAAAAAGCAAACCACATGTTTAACTTTGAGATATATCACAGCTAATACTCCATGAATATTTAAAGAATTCATGCATGCCAAAGTAGGCCAACTTTACTTAAAAGCAACCCCGCATGAAATAATAAAAACTGACAGCATGAATTTAGTTCAGAAATGTTGATTTGTAATTAACATGCCAGCATGACCTTTAGCCATAAATAAACAAAGACCAGCTGGCCAATAGCGTACGCACAAGTCCAGGAGCTACTGGAGCTTTTTTACTACTACACTTTGCTACAAAGGTTTTATAAACGTCTTTTTTAATACTTCTCATGAATTAAGGAAAAACATCCCCCTCTATAAAAGGACAGGTGGCTTAGAAAGTAGGACGCAAGTGTTGGCAAGCTACTGTAGTTCTGATGTTATCGACCCTGGCAGTCACACACATATCCCCCGAGGGCTCAAGAGGAATTCTTGGACTGAGGAGGCATATGACGAACTGCTCGGTGCTCCTTCACCAGCACATTGGTGCTACAAGAAACCGTCTATAGTCTCCAAGAAGCTGGTTCTATACATTCATGTTCTTTCAAACAGAGTTTAGAGTTTTGAAAGACCTTACATTTAGGAAGAACATTTTTGCTGTTCATTTAAAACAGGGTGTACCACCATTTGCTCAAGTGGCATTAAATAAACTTAAAAGAGCATAAATATATCAACATATAATTCAGAAATGGCATGCTTCGCTTTACTGCCACAGATTTTCCAGGGACTGACATTAACCAATTGCCATGCCACTAATTAATGCCACGACTCTTGATATGTTATTGAAATTAAGAAAACAGGACTGCATGTCCTTGATGTCAAGTGGCTGTTTGGAGTTAAATCTCATTAGGCTGGAGTTAAATGAGCCATTATGGGAGACTATTATGAAGCTACATAATTGCTGTATAAGCTTAATATAGGTCACATTAGTTTGTTATTATCTAAGTCTACCATTGTGTATATTGATATCCACAGGCTTTTCACTAACTGCAAAATTTCCTGTGTTTTCTAATGGTTTTCTCTCACCTCTACATATCAATAACTCTTGTGTCATCTCATATTGTTTAGCGTTAACATTAAGATATTGTGTACTTGTGTGTACAACTAGAAAGGTATTAAAGAATACACTCTTAAAGTTTAAACAGTATATATAACAAGTTAAAATAAAATGAATAAGCAATTACTTTTTGCTTTGTAAAACTGTATTTTCCATTGGTCATATGAATGTTGTATTTTGCAAAAAAGCAGCAAAATTCATTCCTCAAGACTAGGGGGTCACCAAACCTGGTTCTCGAGATGAACTATCCTGCATGTTTTAGATGCATCCCTCTTCCAACACACCTGATTCAAATGATAAGCCTATCATCAAGCTCTGCAGAAGCCTGATAACAACCGTCAGGCGTGCTGGAAGAGGGAAACATCTAAAACATGCAGGATAGTAGATCTGGACGACCAGGGTTGGTGACCCCTGCTCTAGACTAACTCATTACTGTGATATGAAAAAAAAAAAAAAAACAAAAGCAAAAATGACTTGTTTTTCCATTCATTTTGCAAACAAATTGACTGAAATTGACTATGATTCTGGACCAAGTGGAGCGCACTGTGCTATGAGTGTGAAGGCTGCAGAGCTGGACTAGAAAAAAAACTTCAACAACTTCATAGTTTTAATATGGCACTGAAAGTGCTGACTTCCTTCCAAAGCGACTCATCACTGGACAGCCACTCAAAATCCAGTATAAAGTTTGCCCATGTCTTCTAGCGACAAATTACACACACTATAAAACTTCGAGGAGGTTGAAGTAGGGGTGTAGAAACTGGGACAAGTGGGTGGCCTTACCTCAGGGGCTCTGCCACTTTATATCAACCAAATGACTAAAGGAAAAAAAGAAGCCATGAGATGCATTTTTGGTAGAGTGGGGGTCTCACCATCAAATCACCCTCTGTTATTAATACGATGGACAATTTAACTGAATGTCATAGCCACCTATTTACTTTTGCACTTACATCACCAGAATGTGAATTCAGGTCACAAGTACCTAGGTTCTGTTGTTCCACTGGAAATAAAAAAAAATGTCCTCGACCTTATTGAGTTGTGAAAACACATGAACAGTACGTCAGGCTTTTAATGACCTTGTTCCTCAGGCAAACTGGATAAAAACAATCAAATGATTACTCACTTGAAAGCCCTACAACCTATCTAGTGAGTGCACACAAAAAGCTTGTTTGGATTAGCTGTTAGTGGCATAGAGAATGTGCTTTTATTTTTCACATTGTTACATCTGAAGTAAAAGAAGCACTCTCACCTTCACCCACAATCCCAAGGACTTCAAATTTATTCATTACATCACCGATGTCAGGGATCTTCATGAAGTCAAAAGGTATGTAGAGAGAGACGCTAGGAGCTCAGACAGAGGGGGCCCGTCTACAGGATGGGGTAAGGCGGCCAGCTGTCGGCTCCTAAGAGGCATTCGCTGGCTGTAAGCCATAGTATCCACCACATACCGTCTCCAGTGGCTCACCTTCACCTGCATGAAAACATCATGTGAAATTCAAGATTTCTTTTTTAGCCAGTGTGCTAATATCAGCTCAAAACAGGGAAAGGACATGTTGGATTGTGTAATGGTTTCCTCTTGAAGGAAATTTACAAAGGAGCAGGTGTTCATAAATTAGGTGAAGAACTTTGGAGTCATATATCATGTATCATAAGTACACAGTCTAATGTCCTCGTGAAATAATACAGGACAAGGATATTAAATTTGATCACACACTTTTAATTTGACAGCGTAGCCTTCCTGTGATCACACTATCTCATCTGAAATCCACACACTCTTTATTCTTACTAAATCAGATAAGACTCCTGATAGCCCTTTCTCCATTTCATTTTCTCCTTCACTGGAAAGCTCAAGGACTTCCGTAGCCTACTCACACTCCCAGTTTCCTACAGTGCTGTGGGCACACAAGCTGCTCATCAGTATGCAAAACCTTGGCACCAAAATAAACTCAGTCTCCCAGAACACTTACCACCACTGTGCGGTCTATTACTCCCTAATTACTCAGCCACAAACCATCAACACAGGTAGACTGACACAGTAAAGTTGAGGAGGACCGTACTAAACTCAAACAATACTATCTCTTTAAACATCACTGCACTCCCCTCTGTCCTGATTTAACAACCTACATGCAGAGGCATGCAGCCTATTGTTTTTTCCAGAACTGATTTTAGCCAACTACTCTCCAGGCCTAGACCTAGAAGGCTAATATGATGAGGAATGCACTGGGCATTGCTGTGGATCATATATATTTTGTCTCTATCAACAGAATGACTCATGCGTGGTAATGGAATGAGTCTGTGGAATCTACAATACAGGATCTTTAAACCTCTTCACATGATCAATGCAGTGTTATATTTAGCTGAATCGGTTTTGCAGTCGTCAAAAGTAGACATAACGGTGAGGATTATGCAAAAACAAGGGATTGAGTTTACAACGTCACTGCCATTACAGCTGATTTCTTTACACATTATTCGTAAAAACAGTAAAATAAATCGCAGCAGCCAGTAGACATTTACATAGAAGGTAACGCTTGAGTTATGGTTTTAAAAAAGTGTGAATAATAGCTTTAGAGTTGTCTATCAGTCATCAAGTTTTCCTGTTGCTTCTTGATACAAAATCCCTTATATCCTTAACAGCAGCTAAAATAATTCCAGCACTGTCTAATATGTGTTTTTACAGACACTGTAGCTTCTGTACTGTACGTCCAAATGAGTGTGTGTTTGTTAGCTACGACTGCCCACAGAATGATTGTAGCAACACATTTTCAATGCAGAACATCACAAAAAAAATCCAACAAGTCTAAGATATGGTTACACTACTGCCAACTAAGTAAAATGTCTTAACAGCAACAGCTTTTCAGCCTGGTTAGTTAGCTACGTTAACTAGTTGTGCTCATTGGTCCACTGCCTGTTTCACAAAACACACAAAACCGCAAATTAGCTACAGAAACCTCAAGCTTGGAAACGTTACCTTTCTGGAGAACTTGTCATGGAAATATTCACATTATGCCGAGCTTGAATTCGTTTTAAAATAATGATGAAATAAACTACTCACTCAGTCAGTGTTTGGGAAAAAAATGATGGAACTGGGCCCATATATCCACCCACCAACGAAGATATTTTCATTGCAGCAGGCAGCTACAGTAACTGGATCGTGCGGTTGACAAGCTGCAGGCAGATCACCAGGCAACAGTTTGAGCGGCGTGACGAGGGCCAATGAAAAAGCTCGAAAGAGTTGTTTATTCCAACGCCTACTTCCTTTTAACCAATCACAGCGCGGAACGGCGACACGGGAGGGAAAACTGTGTTGCGGTCGGGTTTTTTTTGTACGAGGTGGGATATTATTGTTCTAGTTTCTCAATTACATAATTCACAAGCTCACACCCTCCGCTAAGGATCATAACATACTTTATATAAAACCCATATCAAAGTACATATAGGACTAGAAGAGTTGAATTATACTGGAGTAATGGTCATACAAAGCTGAAAACAAGAGGCTAAATTCTTAAACATGGCTCTGCTGAGGAACAAGTGCATTGCTCATCTGTGGTCAGGATGAGAAATTGTGCAGCGCACTCACCAAGTCTGAGGTTAGTATGTGCATTCAGACATTAAAAGTGTCACCCTGCAAAAACAAACTTCATCCTATTGAACACATAGCTAAAAACTGCAGAAATAATGCACAAAATACATTATCTTCCATTTGATAACGCAGCGCAGATAAATAATTAAACAATAAATAAATGATCTAGCCATTCCACTTTATTTACTACAGATATGTGTACATGCAAAACCTGTCGAGTGTTTTCTGGATGTAAAGATGTCCATCTATTTTTTCATGCAAATGTTAACAGTGATCATGTTTCCCATATAAATCAATGCTGTACAAAGGAAAGAGAGAATTGCAGATAAATTCTGGAATTGTTGTTATTCATGAACCCATACTCATTCAGCTAAAATCTGAGCTGGTGACATTGAAAACACTCCAGAGGATCAATGGCCTATAACTTTTGCCACACTAGTGTTCTCAGATGAAGCCATGCTGCCACCCACTGGACTAACCTACAACTGAAAATCTACGCACTGTCAAATCCAATGTTTTGAAGATAGTTTATTTATTTGTGTTTGACGTTGTCGATTGTGTGTAGTTTATATACAGTGACATGCGTTGATATCTTTAAATTTGTTCCTTTATGTAATTAGGTTTTAATAATTTTAAGCTACAGGCTTGTGGTAATTAACTTTGCAGCTCTGACAAGATATTAACATAATAATGTTCACAATCACAACACAGAGAATAATAGAACTCTCACAATCAGTCTGTAATTTGTCTATTAACATAATAATTAAGTGTAGTTGTTAGATCCGTCAGCATCAGGTCACATTAATATTATAGTCTCATTACAAACAAATGATGAAAAGTCTGGTCATTTTTCTGAGGAACTGAAAGATAATTTACTTGATTCCAGTTAATTTTCACAATCAGGTGAAAGACTGTTTAGAAAGGTCAAATGTCACAGTTATATTTCATGATCAATATTAAATGAAGTGTGCTTTGTGTTTTAGTATCACATATTTCACATTTCACATCTCTCTGCCATGCAGTGAAAAAATGAGGTCATCACACAGACACACACACACACACAAAAAAAAAAACACTTGAAAAGAACATGGCCCGTTTTTAATCATGTTTTGCTGAATAGGAATTACATGAACTCCATTTGTAACGTACTGTGATGTTTCTCCTTTTAGAGAATGGGATTTCTTTTGTTTTGATCACTGCCAGCGGTGATCAAAACAATGGAGTGTTTTGATTTTGTGTATATTATCACCAGAGTTTAGCTTCATCTATTAAATTTGATTATTTGTTAAGGAATGCATTTTCATTTTGTAGCATATATTTGTATCCTTACGACACAATAAGTCGTCACTATAGCTATATTTGGACATGCAACATTATCATCATGAACATAATGTTCCCCATGGGTACTTTCACAGTGTAGCCTGTGTTTTGATCATTTGCATATTTTGAATTTCTGCTTTACAAAATTCCACCTAATGTGAATATGTGAATACTATTAAAATCAGTGGTACGGCAGAGGCAGTGTATAAAATGAGGCAGTGAATTTCTGCTGTGAGGAAATTAGCCCTGAACACCATCACAATCTCAGTCCTTCTTTCTTTCTTTTTTTTCAGACATTTTTATAATTATTATTTACATTTTTTTGGTATGTGTTCTTTCCCTTTTTTTTCTTTTTTTTTTTTGATGTTTTAGCCGTTTGATACGTCTAGAAACGTCGAGGTGTTAAAGGAAGGTTGTGGGTGGGGGAAATTCAGGCGTTTAAAACTAATATGGGACAGTTGTCATGTTTGAGTCAGGCGTTTTGAGAAAGCACCGAATCCTAATTTTAGTATCATTATTATTAGCTGTTTTATTTTCGCAGCCATGTTTTCTATTTTGTATATTGCTGTTCTATCACCCACGTGTCTATTTTATTGCATTTAAATTTGTATTTAGTTAATTTAAACTACTGGATAAACTATGTCCGTATTTTGTCTTTTCAGTCACACCATTGCAATGTTTAATAAGGTACACTGTAGAAGTTTTTTGTACAGGCTACAACGCTTTTCAGTGACACATTCCTTAGTCTAGGGACGGGTTCACTTTTTCGTAAACATCAAGTTGCATTACTGTTTTTTTTATTTATTTATTTATTTATTTATTTATTTATTTTTATCAGATTTTCATCAAGTCGATAGAAACTACACTATGTTATGTGTTTTCTTACATTTAATAATTGTTTAGATGTTTTGAAGAACTAGCGAGAAATGCCTGGGAAATAATACAAAGAAGAGAGAAAATGAAGATGGTCAACTGGTGTTACTTTAAGTGAACCGAAGTGACAGACAGAGCGGCTCAGACTCTGATTGGATGAAATCAACAAACGTTTGTCTGATTGGCTACATTGTTGAACATCACCAGTATTTATTGGCCTGATGAACCGCAAGACCAGTCGCTTTCACTGATCGCTTGTCTTGACTCGCTGTAAAATACTATCTTTGGCATAAATTACATGCGTGTAAGCATACACTACATTTGTGGAAAAAATGGCAGCTGACGAATAGAGAAAAGTGTCTGGATCCTCAGTCGATTTAACCAGAGAAAGACGGCACTTGTAAGTTTGTTTTTTAGATTAAATAATATATTGTCTCGGAAAAAGTCGGTTAGAGCTAAACGTCCCGCGTTATGTGTATTTCCCCTTGATAATGTGAGAGAAACTGCTTTCAGAGGGTTAACGTTAAGGCTAGCATTAGCCAACCTAGTTATTAGCTAAGAGCGGTAGCTAGCAAATCTTGTCAACACTGGGAACAGACTATTACATGGAACAATATAGCATTAATGTTACACGGAAAACATGGCTTCCGAGAATATAGAAGAGTCTTACAGTGTATTTTTTGCAGTTTTATGCTCTGCACTCATAGTAAACAATATCTTGGCATTTAGCTAGCTGTTATTAGCTGAGTTAACGATGCTTAATATGAGGTGATAAAACTGTCAGTAAATGTTCATATGTAAGTTGTGGAGGAAAAAAAAACATTAGAAAAATACAGCAAAGTGTGCAGATACTTAAAACCAGCAGATGTAAGGCAGTGTTCCCAGTGGTAGCGTTAGGTAAAAGAAAACTTCTGTAATACGACGTACATTAAGCTTATACAGCGGTTAGGTAGCTTCATAATAGTGTCTCAAAATGGCTAATTTATCTCCAGCCTAATCAGATTTGACTGTAAAGGGTCACTTGATGTAAAGGACACGCAGTCCTGTTTTCTCCGTAACACATATGAAATAAACGTGGGACAGTGGGTATAATTCCCTGAAGTAACTAGTTTAGTCATGAGCTCTAACACACTGCTGCCTCTGTCATAAACTTACACGATCTTCACATTTGACTGAAATGTATAAAAAGTCCTAGTTCGCACATCTCAGGCCTGTGGTAACAGCGCAGAAAAAACACCTTGTTTCAGGCTTCCCCTCGTGTGGGAGTGTCCATTATTGGACTACCACGGCAATGTGCATGTAACACGGACTCAAACTCTATGTTTCATTTTCCAAAGTGTTTTATAGTGTTATATTCTACACTGCATGTCACTACTTTATTGTTGTTACACAACTGTGTAGTTGGCGTTTGTTCATAGTAGCCTGAAAACCTTAATTTCACAGAAAAAAAGTTTTCTCCTGTTTGTTCCTGTAAATTACACTAAAACTCAGTTCTAAAGTGTCAACATGGGATGTTGTGATGAGCAAGTACAGCGATTTTCCAGCGTTTTTCTTAAAAAATAATTAATTTAAATAATTAATTTAGAAAGATGAAGTCAATTGTTTTTGCACGTTTCAAAGTTTATATATGAATTTATTTGGGTGCAAGTGACACTCACTTGAGCTGAGTGGCAAAGTTCACTGTACATTCTGAACATTAAGAGGTGGTGCCTCATCAGGTCAGACACGTATCAGCTATCGATGACAGACCAGAATATCACTTTGCTGTTGTCGGCTTTTTGTGCTGCCTTCAGATGCTTCGTCTCCCCTGTACAGTGTGTTTCAGTGTTCTCCTGTAAAACCATCAGCTGATGCATGAAGACAGATTCTGCTGAAAAAATATCTCAGTTAAAGTCAACATCTAGATATGAGCCACAACCTTCAACTTAGAGGAATAGTTGCTGAAAATAAGATATATCAAAGTCTGCAGGCTGCATACATATTTATATAATGCATGTTTAATCAATATTTCATGGTGTCTGCTGCTATGGGTGTATTTATTCATGCACTGAATATCAGGCACAGTGCATTCCTGGTTTCCCCCAGTGTGTTCTGCATACTGTATGTTTAGCATTAATTGTATAGTGTTTAAAAATGTTATGACTCTAAAAACAAACAAATTCCTTTCGACTCTTTTGTATCTGTACTTTTGTATACTTAGGAATATCAGTGGCACCTGTTTCAGAACCAGCCAACACTTCATTATGATACCAAGATTACTAGTGTTTAGTTAGTCTCTGAATGTTTAATGACAAACAACTGTAATTTGCATGAATATTGTGTGCTACATTTTTATATAATATATCTGTTAATATTTTTAGAACAGAACTACACAAGCACAAAGGCACACTGGGTCACTACCATACACTTCGACTGTGTCACTGTTCATCAGTCACCATGGGCAAAACACCAATTAAAGGTACGTAGTCATTTGATTCTGCTTAATAAGAGAGCATAAACTTTATTACTCTTAAAATTTTCTGTCACCCACTGATGCGACCAACACAGTGTTTTCTCATTTTCTGTCTGAGTTATAACACTTGGAGGAGTATATAATATGGGTCTTATAAGTATCTTCGTTCTTGTTCTGTAACTGTTTTTACAGCATTTATGAAATATTTTAATTTATCAACTTCTATTGTAGATCCGAAAGATGGCAAAAAGGAGAAACCAGGAAAGACCGTTCCACCAACAGGTATAACTCCCTCAGCTCCTAAAGGTGAAGTTCTCAAAAAAAATTGAGACTTTTTAAAATGATGAGACTTTGGTGAAACACAAGGAGATTTATAGGTTAGGTGTTTACATAATCATTTAACTGGGCCCCATAGTCCATACTGTAGCAGTTTTATGCTACATCAATTTACATTCTGTGCCAGTATTTGGAACATTTTTAATGGTCTGCTCTGAATATTACTGCTGCTTTTTACAATATTTATTTATATCTACAATTTCTTTTCAGATACCTTTAGCTGGGAAGAATATCTTAAAGAGACATCTTCTATACCTGCTCCACCAAGCTGTTTTCGTCAGGTATGTACATAGATCTGAGCCCTAAACTGTGTTCAATGTAAATGAATTTGAAGTCCTTTTTCAAACGTATCATTAATTTAGTGTATTCTGATGCATCTGGAGTGAAAGCAAAAAAGGAAATAAAGGCAACTTGAGCTGCTTGGATTTGCATGCCCAAAATGCAAACTTCACCTGGTTACAGGAAAGACTTTGGTTAAGCTAACAGGTCAAATTGAAGTTTCTGTTCCATAGAACAAACGCACTGATTCAGGTTTATTTTGGACTGAACCCAGAACACCTCCACTTAAAGGTGTTATGGTTTGTATCTGAGTGCAGTCACTGTGTTTGCACCTGCTTAAACCAATTACACCAAGGGGAAAAACAATGTAAAGTCTGACTTAACCGAACATAAAGGTGAAAACACCTTCAGTCTGCTTTGCACACTCAGATTCCTAATAAAAACAGAAATGTGAGATGGAGTGTCAGATCTTTTCCTGCTTTAATGTACCTCTTGTGACATTGTTTAAACTTATTTGGGTGATTTCATGCTGATTTGCAGGCTCGAGTTCCCCCATCCAACGACTTCAAGGTGGGGATGAAGCTTGAGGCCCATGACCCTCGCAACTCCACATCAGTTTGTATAGCCACGGTTATGGGTCTAACTGGGGTTCGTCTTCGGCTCCGCCTGGATGGGAGTGACAACAGTAATGATTTCTGGAGGCTGGTTGACTCCTCAGATATTCAGCCCATTGGAACCTGTGAGAAGAATGGAGATATGCTGCAGCCTCCCCTGGGTAAGAACATCACATTGTTAGCAGAGGTACACAAATCCATTGACTGATTACGGTCATCAGCTGGAGTGGCCATAACCACAGACCTGCTCATTAGTGTCAGATATGTCCAGTCTCTGTACAGGTCAGATTTACATGCATAAGAGCCACAGTGGTTTGAGTCATGCACACAACAACATAGACAGTAATGTCGTAGCCACACACATGCTAACACCTCATCAGTAAAAGTTCTATGACACAAAGGACAAACTTATTAGAGATAACTTATGAGTGAAAGTGAAATGAATGTCACACATCTCTGCTGTAGTGGTGCCAAGATGCTAAATTAAGCTGTGAGTAGCTGCTCATCTACTAATGTGGAACATACTACAATTCACTTTCATTCAATTTGTATGAAAAAGGCTTGTCCTATAAAAATGTGATGGGTTTCAGTTAATATTATTCATCAGTTGTAATGCACAGTGATAATCAATGTATCTCAGTCTAATGCATATGCAGTTTTCTACTCTGCTGCACACGTCAAGCTGTCAGATTAATATAATTAGATCTCTGTTTTATTTGGAAAAGGGTTTTAAATATTAAACCTGAACAGACATAGAAACCACTGCATTTTTTTCAATACCAGTGTTTATGTGACCCCCTCCCCCCTTAGTATGTTAAACAGATCCTTCTCTGGTGCCTTACTGGTAGACCATGGCCTTATGATCCAAGTCAGTTATTTTGTCTTTTTTAGAAGGCATATTTGAACTGAAAACGTTCCACATCTTGACTGCCTTGTAACCCCCAGTACTTTATCTTGCGATTTGTTTGAGTGAGAGTGAGTGATCATTCTGTAACCTGGTGCAATTTTGGAGAAAATATTAAAGCTACTAAATAGACTTTGTTTTCTGTTAAAGGTAATCTACAAAGATACTTGTGTATGATGCCAATTATAGTTCTTTGAAAAGCAGAAAAATTGGAATCGGCCAAGAAAAAGCGAGCTGTTATGTGTTTGATTGTCAGTGACAATAGATAAAAAGTATTGTTTCAAGTTATGCTCTATTGTTTATATAGTGTCAGAAATTACACTCCTTTTGGTAAGATTTTTACGCTTATCCATATAGACTCAATGCAGGCAGGAAACTAGCATAAAGGCAAAGCAAACTTGGAAGAGAGTGAACAGAGTTAGACCCAGAAGACAGTAATTTTGAGCAGGAATTGTTTGTTGGAAAGTAAAAAGAAAATCATTACAAGTGGCAATGTACAGTATGGTTATTTTAAAGCATTTTCTGAATTCACATATAATTTTAATTATATGTGACACTTCTACTAATAAATATACACAGCAGAAATTAGCTGTCTTTTTTAGGCAGAAAGAAATCCATCCAGAATAAATGTTCTTTTTTTAATTTGATGAAACTGTCTCCTCCAGGATTTCGGATGAACGCCTCCTCCTGGCCTATGTTTCTCTTGAGAACATTAAATGGAGCAGAGATGGCACCAGCAACAGCTTTTAAGAAGGTATGTCTGCAGTCATCTGTGATCTATCACATCCTCATGAATTTAATTTTGCTAATGAAGATATTACACTCACTTTCAGGAGCCTTTGAGGCCTCCTCAGAACAACTTTAAACCAGGCATGAAGCTGGAGGCAGTGGACAAGAAGAATCCGTACCTCATCTGCCCCGCTACCATTGGAGAGGTGAAGGGTGATGAAGTATTCGTCATGTTTGATGGCTGGCGAGGCGCTTTTGATTACTGGTGCAAGTACGACTCCCGAGACATCTTCCCTGTCGGCTGGTGCTCCCTGACTAAACACAGCCTCCAGCCACCAGGCAACAGTGGTAAGTGTTACCCTCTGGGTGGCAGCAGAGGTCTGCCTGAGCTTCAGGCGGAAGTATGACATTCAAGCTTTTCATATATTCAGAAACACTTTGTAAGATGATTTTTGTGCTGTGTTATTTGACACACAACATGTTTATGTTTATGCATTTGGCAGACGCTTTTTTCCAAAGCGACTTACTGGGGAAAACCAATGTTGACACAGTGCTTAAGTTGTCATAGTAAGTAGTTTAATGTTGAAGGAGTTTACAGCATGATCTTCTGGATGGTGGGTCATTCCATACCAATTTACTTAACCATCCCATGTCATAGATTTTCTTCAATAACAGAAGTACATAGCAAATGTGATACCACTCATCTGCTGAATCTGTACGTCAGCCTGACTGTTGATCTGTGAATAACTTTTTTATTATCATCTTACTCATAAGCTAATAGTCTAATTGTATGGTAGCATAATGGTCTCAATAAAGGAAAACAGATAAGATTTGTATTATAATGTCCAACATATTTTTTACTTTGCGATAGCTTTCAAGTTTGAACTATAGACTGTATTATTAAATGTGATAGCTTATATTGCTCAAAGGGGTTTTATGTAGTATTGTAATTACAAACCCTAAACAACCACAGGGGGAGATCATGTACCAAATGCACCCACAGTGATCAAAACCAGAGATGAAATACAGCTGATTCCACAGACAGTCACTCCCTGAATAAAGTGTGAAACTCATCACTTTACAGGCGATTACTGTATTATAGTATCATCAAGTTTTCCCCAAACAAAAACTGTTTTCTCATAATCTTCACGTGCTGCTTTAGCTCATAGTTTACATTATAGTTCTGTTAGTTTAGCTCTGTTTTTAGCCACGAAACAGTCACAGTAAAACCACAAATCACCTCCATTTGGGTCTGTTTGTGTTGTCAATAGCTGAACAAAAGGTCTGTTTGGAATCATCCAAATAAATTCAGAACTGTCACAGTTTAGTCTAAACTGCAGATCAACAGACAGCTGCAAACATAGCAGCATAACATAATGTTTTAATTGGTTCATAATCTTCATAATCAAACTCAGCATTCAAAAGAGACGCTGCCATTGAATCCCCAAACTCCATTGTTTTACTTGAAAAATATTTCCAGTGAAGAGAACTCTCTAAAAGTAAGATTTATCACATAATAACATGAAGCGTTAATAACTTTTTAACAGCTTTTTTCTCACATTTGGCACATACTCTCTCCATCTAGTCCTACCACTCTCTCCTTCATTTCATGAGTGGAGTGGTGAGCCCAAGTTTTAAGGGTTCTCTTTAGGAAATTATGAAAGAAATGTTACATATGTTTCACTAAACAGTGCAACAATATTATGTAGTTTTTAATGCTGTCTAACGATTAAAATTTTTAATCAGATTAATCACAGGGTTGTGGAGGATGAATTTCGATTAATCACATTTAAATGTCGCTAATTTTTAATCTATATTAATCGTGTTTCATTTTGCATTAGCAAATAGACTCAAGAAAGAAGGGAACACATACGCACTTAATGTGTTTATTAAGCACCTTCAACAGTTTCAACCAAACAACTTGAAACAACTATTCTGTCTTGGTTCTTTTGTACTCAAACTTCCCATCCAGAGGGCTAACGTGCTGTTTAGCGTCTCCCATCTTTATCGGTTGGTTCTGCTGCTTGTCACTACCAGATCAACTGCCCATCTGTGCATGCACAATGGCAACTCTACTTGGACAAACTGCCTCAGTCTCTCTGCGCTGCAGATGGGTTAATTGCATTAACATTTTTAATCAGATTAATCATGATGATGGATTAATCTGCGTTAATACATTAATTTTGACAGCCCTAGTAGTTTGTTTTTCTGTTTCCCTTATCTGACAGCAGAATGGTGCTTTATGAATACATGAGAGTCTGGAGGTCATGTCTGCTCCTCCCCTATCTAATATGGATCCATTTGTCTACCACAGCTTCACTGTCAGTGTGGCCTTTGTTTTTGAGTTTGTGCACATTTTGAGAGAAGATTTATTATTTGGCTCTCTCTACGTTTCATTGGGGAAGCATGAGTATATTACATAACAGCAATATATTTACTAGCTGAGTAAAAGGGCCTTTGCTTTATGTGGTGAAGTGTCAGAAAATGAAAATGTTTTTTTGCCTTCAGGACAGTGAGCTCCATCAGTAAATCTTTTCCTGGCTAGGATTTTTGTGATTTGTAGAGAGAGGCAGCAATCACAGAATATGGAATGTGCACTTTTGTCCTCTGGGAAGGAACCATGCATTATTTGTCTTTAAATTGTGTTACTATTTTTGTTGTAACCCTGTTCAATTTGGGGACATTAGCAGAAAATTTGGCATCTAATCTGTGGTGTATCACACAATAAACCACAACATGTAGTAATCTAGGCATCGTTGGAATATTGAATATGGAATACCAGGGACACTTGAAGTCCTGCTTTTCTCTGGCTTGAAGGAATCAAAAATGAACCCAACTAAAATCCGCCCTATTTCTCCCTATTTCTTGTTGTCTCTCTTGCTGTAAATAAATACGACCAATGATAAACAGTTGTACATTTGGCCATATAGCATGACAAATAAAAGGACAAAGTGGTGGAACTGTATGAACCTCCCCAAACCCAGATCAGTACCTTCTTTACTCTGATCCCGGCAGCAGCATCACTGTACACTGGACTGTCACTGGGTCACAGATAATAGCACACTGCTTTGTCTCCGTAATTACCCAGGAGTAATGGCACACATTGTGCACCATTTTTCATTTTCATAATCCTCCCTCTGTTTCCTGATAAAAGAACTGGCTTCATACTAACTGCTCTGTTGTACACTGATTTTACAGTTACCCTGCCTAAGAGCCTGCAGATCCTCACGGCGTCACCCTCCAAGCCCAACAGGCGGTCCATGCAGTCCCCATACCGACTCCCCAACCCTCTGCCCCCTCTGCCCGTCAGGAAGGGGGTCCGAGGCCGTCGACCCAAGAGTGAGACCATCGCTCTCCTCAAAGCCGTGGCTGAGGCAGCTGCTGCCCAAAATGACACCGTACCTGAAGACACACAGCTGGAACCTCGGCCCCACAAGAAAAGGGGCCCCAAGCCCGGAAGCAAGGTAGACTTACAGAAGTAAAAAATTAAATGTACACTGTATGTGTATGGAGAACATTTCCCACCAAAACCTCACGAACCTAACAGACGTGTTTTACAGATACCCTATGATTCACTAATAGTTTGCAAAGTAATGCATTTTGTTTTGCAAATGAAAAACTTATCTATTAAACAAATACACAATGCATTTCTTACACTTCTCCTAGTCAGTGCTTCACAAAGAACTACAGCAAGTACAAGAAAATACACCCTACAGAGATTTTAAAAAAAGAAGAAGAAGAAGAAGAAGTGCCATTTGGTTCATGTGCTTTATTTGCAGACATTGTAGGGATCAAATGATGTTACCCACATTATATTTTGGCCACAATCTATCCATGATGTCTGTGCTGAGTCAGTGTCAAAATAACTGTAGTTATGCAGAGTCAGCCCTGCGAAATTATTTATCAATTTCTTTTTTTTTTTTTTTTTTTCAGCCAAGATGACTGTTACATATATGAGAATCAATATAATGAAAAAAGCCCAAAATACAATGTGGATAAAATGACTTAATCCTTATAATGTTTGAAAACGTGAAACTAGTCACATGGTATTTTCATAGGATATTCTAAGACATGCTGTAGTTGATTTTGAAAGGAAATTTGTCCCATATCTGTGCTTGTGTTAACAGTGCTTCTGCAAACAAATGTATTTTTCAGAGAAAGTCCAAGATTTTCCAAAGCACCACACAACTGCCCAGCATCCAGGTCCCACAAGAGAGTCCACCCAGTCTTAACTCTGTGGTTTCAACAGGCAAGGACTACTGTTCAATACACAGACTATGGATTCATCTTAAAATATCATTTCAGCATCTAATTTTGTCACTTATGTTTGTTTGTCATTACAGTGTGTGTGTACGTGAACAAGCATGGTAACTGCGGTCCCCACCTGGACAGGAAGCAGATGCAGCATCTGCCAGATCACTTTGGCCCTGGTCCAGTGAACGCTGTGCTGCAGCAGGTGGTCCAGTCCTGTATAGACTGTGCATACCAGCCCAAAGTCCTTCTCAGTGCACTGCAGACCCACTCAGGGGGAGGCGAGATCGTTCGAGGTACTAACACACAGCCAATACCAGTTGTTACAGTTGTTGTGTATTGGAATCCGACAGTATCGGACCACCAGTTCAGAAAAATCTGTGTCATGTGTAATGGCAGATGATTGATAGAGCAGTAAAACAGGTTGTCCTTCCTCCTAGTGAGAACAGATGGTGGAGTTTGTGTGGTCAAACTGCCCTCAGCGTCCAGTGCTTCCTTTGTGCTGCGGTTCTTGGAAACAATGTGTCGTCACCTGCAATGCGACAACCTGTTCAGCAGCCAACCGTTCAGCCACTACACTGCGTACGACAGGACAAAGTCAGGTAAGCACGGCAGTCACTGATTTCAACAGGAGAGACACTGTAAGAACAGGAAAGAAAGGAAGTCTGGTGGATTTTAGATCAGAAAGAGGGTTTATGAATATCCTACAGGCCACATGGGAGGCTTCGGCGGGCCAGATGTGGCCTGAAGACCACCATTTGATGACCTCTGTTCTCTAGGATATCGTTAATCGGAGTATGGTTGCGTGTAAATATTTTGTGCATGTAGACATAATGATTAATTTCCTGTTTTTGCGTTTCAGTAAAAGAAGAGGCATTGGACATTCCTTCTCTGGCTCGAGGCAGTAAACGGAGTCTCTCTGGAGTCTCTCCACCATACGCAGCCCCTTTGTCACCCAAACATTTACGTACCGAGGCCCACCCTTCAGAAGGTCCGGCTCACTTTGCACACAAAGCTCTGTGTATCATGAAAGTGTGTATAGAACTACATTTGAAGGTCTGCTGCGTTTTCCTCTCTCCAGCAGAGACCCTGCCCCATGAAGAGAATGGCCTAATAAAGGAGCAGCGTTACATGGACTCGGCCTCAAACTCCATGACCCCTCGACCCCAGACAGCGAGGAGTTCCTCCGAGTACCACTCCCAGGCCAGCAGCCTCTATCACCACGGCAACGCCACACCCATGCGCCGCCTGTCCTCAAACCCTGCAGAGCTCAGCTCCACACAGCCCCTAAGAAGAGTTGAAGGTACAGCAAGAAAACTACCCACTAGTGTAGGAATCCTCCAGAAAACCATTTTCATGTAACAGAAGAAGGCCAACAATGAGAGTATCAGAATATTATGAGGAGAACATACAGTATCTTTTGCCGCGTTTCCACTACATGGAACCAGCTCGACTTGGCTCGGCTCGGCTCGACTCGGTATTCCTGGAGACTGTTTCCATTACAGGATACTTGTGACTTTACAGTACCTGGACGTCATAGCAATGCGGCGCGTTATTTCCGTGTCGTCTGCTCAGAGAGTTGCTGAAAACTCACTCATTGCACATTGTCTCATCTGAATTTTTACGTCGGCCACCAAAGACTGAATCTCCTCGACCGACCATGGTGTAGTTTTGGGCTGTTATCATGTGGGTTAACCTACCATTATATTTACTGTAAACTTCTGCATCTGTTTTTTGTAAAATGGCGGGTCACAGAGACAACTGTCTGACCAATCAGTGGTCTGCAGTGTTATACGTCACGGTTTAGTATCACTTGGAACCTCAGCGGAGGTGATACCAAAAAACTAATACCGGGTACCAGATTCCAGGTCCTTTTTCGTAATGGAAACGCAAAAAGGCTGAGCCGAGTCGAGTCGAGTCGAGCCGATACCACGCAGTGGAAACGCGGCATTTGACTCAATGTGGTTTCTGTCCTGTAAGCTCATGTTTCTGTGCTCTGTCTTGACAGCAGCCAGTTCTACTACAGGTCCAGAGGTGTCTGAGCGGGAGCAGCATCCCAGTAAAAACCCATCGTCCTGGACCATTGAAGAGGTCATGCAGTTTGTGAGGGATGCTGACCCCACAGCGTTAGCTCCACATGCAGAACTATTCCGAAAACATGTAAGTAAATTCTACTGTTTAGAAAGACCACAGAACCAGCAACAGACAGATGGATCTGAGTCACTCTCGTCAACCTTAGCCTTGACTGAGAACAATGATCAGGCAAAAATGACTTGGACTGTCGCCTCCTGCCTTTGACAATATACAGCAAGACAGCTCTTAATTTTCCTGTATTGTCAATCAGTCACAGAACAGAACATGTGTGGGAGGAAAAGTGGTTCTTAATGTCCTGGATCATACCTGCATTCCCATGTTTGACTTTAAAGAATGTAGTTCCTCGAGTCTGTAAACACAGAACACTATACACCAAACATGTGACTCAGATGGAGTCTACACACCCCAAACAGTGGATTAACAGAACATTCATTCATATAAAACCAAGTTATGATCCAAAAAAATACATACGTACTGTTGGATCTGCATAGTGTTGCATAGTGGTGCAAAGTTTGTCGCATTGGTCTTTTGTTTTGTGCAATTATTCATGTCATGCGCTGGTCTTGGACTGGCAGCTTGTCTTAGATATGGGCCCATTTAAGTGCTTTTTGTTTGGATTGTGTTCTGTTGTCTAACAATTGGTTTGATTGAGTTTTTAGCTGATGTTTTTCTAGTTATGTGGGTGTATAACGTGTATATTGGTACAAGCGTCACATAACATTACCATGGCAACACAGACAGAGCAGCGACTGCCCCTGGTAAGAGCTTAAGCTATTACTAATTAGGGCAAACAACTAACAGTCTCATTGTGGATTTGACTGTTGGTTATTTTCTTGATTAATGGATTGATTGTATGATTTATGTAATGTCAGGAAATGGTCAAATATGTCTCAAACAACCCAAGATGATGTTCACAATCCTTATATGTCATATGAAAAAATATCACATATGTTCATGCTATAGATACAGTCAGTAATGTGTCGTGTGTGTTGATCCCAGTTTCTTCCATTTTCACTGTACAGAATGAACTCAGGATCTGTTTCCTTAATGAGTGTCATTGTTCCACAGGAGATCGATGGAAAAGCCCTGATGCTGCTCCGGAGCGACATGATCATGAAGTACATGGGTCTGAAGCTGGGGCCTGCGCTGAAGTTATGCCACCACATCGAGAGGCTGAAACAAGGCAAAGTGTAACAGGAAACACCGCCACCATCTGTCACAGACTCATGAGCAATAAGCCTCCGGAGGGTCGGCGCCGGGACACCGGTCTCCACCGCCGCCACCGGCCACACCGAGGCTACGTGTTACTTCAGACTCCACCTCGAGGGACTCAATAGATGTTACAACTTTCGGAGTGGAGAAGTGTGCCGTGCATTGCTGACACATTACCTCATCCCCTCATCCGTGAACAAAAAGCTGTTCAAGTTTAACGGACACCATTGACTTTATGAAATCCCAAAGGAAAATAATCCCCGTAGTGTTTACATTGCATAGCACATGTGCACACGTGGACACATTTTTTAATGGAGATGAATCTTTTGATCCTGGTTTTGGATCCCCAAAGATGGAGAATGTTTCTTCTTATATAATGTTTTTATTATTGTTGAATTTCCAGTTATTAAGGAAGGGTTGGTATACTGACAAAAAGAATCCATCAGACGTTCTTACCCGTGCATTTTCAAGAGGCTTTTAATGCTTTTCGTGCCGTTTAGCTGTTTTCAGTTCATGTTTATTCACGTTTGCCTGAAATATAGGTACATCTGCTTGCCTGAAGAATGCCTCTCAGTGCATTCCTTTTCGTTCACACGTCAGACAGAAGCTTTCATTCGCTGGGACATTTTCAGTATCAACTATTAAGGGATCATGTTGTATTTTAGCATTTTCATTAGTTTTGCTGCAAAAATCTACTGTGTCCTGTGTGCTGTGGCATGCTGGAAAAGAATGGCATCATGTATCGTGTCTTAGCGAGCCCTAAGTTGCCTCCCACCGGCCTCCATGCAGTTTTTATCAATGTCAAACCGTTTATACCAAGTTATCTGAGCCTGTATTCATTTCAATGGACGGGTTGTTAAGGAAGTGAAAATAACACATTTCTAAGGGCTTTATATGCTTACTTTATTTTTATCAGTCATAATCATTTAGTTTAGCTTCATGGATGCCTGCAACCTCAGTGTTGTCACTTTTGACCGTTGCAATCACTGTTAGCAATGAAAACAGATGTGTATAGTTTTATGGGTTTAACCATGAATATCAGCAACAGAATGTACATTTTGTAGAAACTTTAATATTTTAAGGAAATCGTATACACACGTTAGAAATGTGAAGAGTCTGGACACGGTGAATCTCTCCCAGTGGATTCCATTCTGCTTTTTTTTTAATACTTACTGCAACGCTTTTAGTTGAAATACTCAATACTAGACTTTGCCTTGCTTTACCTATATGACATTTCTCAGGTTTACGTGGTCTTTGTTAGTACAAGCTTTTGTAGCATACTGTTTATAATAACACATAACAGAATTTTCCTGTTATTCCCTCCTCTGATATAAAAGTACTTGTGCCATATGATATTCGACACAGGATCGAAGTGCTGTCGATTTCCCTCTTGCGTCTTCTTAAAGTACTTGAAAAATACGTGTTGCATAAAGTCACTTGTCTATTATGTCACAACAGATAAACAATCTGACCTGTGTTTATGATCTTGTGTATTTTTTTATAAACAAGACTACAGACATGCATGTGTTACAACAGATTTTTTAAGTCTTTTGGGTTGATTTTTTGTAATCTTACCAGAAAAGTAACATCACCAAACTTTGCTTTTGAGCTTAATCTGAAAACAAATTTTGACAGCCATTCTGAAAACATATTCCATATTACCTCAGTACATGTACAGATTAAACTGTCATCCAACATGGTCAGTATTTTACATCGTGTATGTGTGTGTGTGTGTGTGTGTGTGTCCTAAATTAATGGGAAATGTCCTGCTGTAACATGGCATCCAAACACTGCAGCTTCCAAACTGCACAACACTCGCTTACACACTTGAAGGACTGAACAAGAGCACTTTTCAGTCGCCTGTGGAGGCTTTCAGTCACTGACCTGGCTGGAGTTCAGAAACTGGAAGGAGCCTCTTGCGATTGGACTACTTCATGGGAATGAAAATTTATGTGAATCAGGAGCCAAAATATTTGAAACCCTCTCCCCTCTTTGGGTCCCTCTTAATGAACCATGAGTATCAATGTCTATCTAACATGCAGTAGATGAAATGATACTGGAGGATCTTATAGTATCAGGGCCACACTGAGACAGGAAAATGGAATATTACAAGAATAAAGTCAGACAAAACATAATATTATGAGAAAACATTGAAATGAAAAGGTATGTCTGTATCAAATACAAACAGGAGTCACTGGGCTCAGACTGCTGTGTTCGCTCCAGCTGGGAATTTAGATAACTTTAATATTAAGCTTTTGTCTCATGAAGATTCTCTCAACCCTTAAAGACCTAGAAATATGTTTGTTTAGATTTCTCTCTACATATAACCTTTCCTTTATCACATGATTCATCACATTTTATTTAATATCCTTTGCATTTTTCAGTATAAATCAGGTTTTTTCCTATATTTGATTCAGTGACCATGTAGATGTTCATAAAAGCTGTGAGTAAATTCAAAGATTATTATATCAGAAGAGAAAACTGATGAAAAAAACAGACTTCTTCAGTAAAATGTATCACTAACTGAACATAAACTCAAGGACCTACAACTGTCATTTATCAGACTACATTAGTTTTACTGGTAAATTGATGTTGCAGTAGATGATTCACTATGAAGTCTCTGAACGTCCAAATGCATCATGTCTGATACCAGTGAAAAGCTGAGAAACTGCATTTTACAGAACTATTTAACCCTTTAAATGCCAAATGGAATACATGATGTCACAGTATATGTCCTGTCATGAAAAAAAAAGATATTTATATATATGATTATTACTGGGGGGGTGTCTTTGAGTCTTGTATGTGCCAAAAAGTAGCAACAACATTGATTTCATTGCGTTGGTATTTGGACATTTACAAATATGGTTTGAGTGTCAGTCTGAAGCTTTTTTTGCCATGAAGGTCCTGCAATGAACAAAAACTACCAGTGCAATGAAGTCAGTGTTATTGTTAATCTTAGACATGTTGAAAACTCTGATATAAAACAATGCCACACCCCTGCGCCATGGATTAACCCATAAAGACCCAGTGCGGCATTTGTGGCAGTTCCCAAATGAATTTTTCTTCATATTTTTAAGTGATCATTTTTTAAGTGATTTACCACCATTTATGATAATATTATCCTCTGTGTTTTGCGTTTTTCAGTGTAAATCATGAAATTTCCATATTTAATTCACTGATCATGTAGACGTTTTGAAAAACTCAGTAAATTCAAAGGTTATTACATCAAAATAGAGAAAAATTGAAGAAGCAGTGACTTTTTCAACAAAATATATCATTAATTGAATGGAAAAGCAAGTGTCCCCACTGTCATTGATCCAACTTCATGGTCTTTTACTGGTGAATCAATGTTGTAGAAGATGTCGGTGTTTCCATGGTAACTACGGAGCCAAATGGGTCATATCTGCTGACCAT
The DNA here is from genome assembly GCF_902148855.1 of Sphaeramia orbicularis. Taxonomy (NCBI): domain Eukaryota; kingdom Metazoa; phylum Chordata; class Actinopteri; order Kurtiformes; family Apogonidae; genus Sphaeramia; species Sphaeramia orbicularis. Next base: position 35,059,629 of record NC_043960.1, read on the forward strand.
GAAAAGATGACAAACTGCATTTTACAACAATTATTAACATGTATTGAAATAATTAGTGGATTAACAGAAATTAAACAGTTGAAATCACTAGATGGCTCTGGTCGCTGGTGACTGTTTGGGTCTTTATGGGTTAATTGGAAAATATCTCATATTTTGTGTTGTTTTTTTAATACAAGTGACATCACATATTCAGACTGCCGTGTAAAGGGTTAAAATCCTCACACCTGACTGAACATTTGGGAGCTTTGATCAGAGTGAAAAGGCTGAAGAGATTTATGAAGAAAAAAGCAGAAAAAATATTGATTATAGGATGATGTTATAGCAGCTTTTTGTGTGTATTTTTGTCTCGAAGGTCCCTTTACGATGCAAAAAGCTTCAGTAGTTTATAATAGACCAGTAGTAACTGACAATAGATTTAAAAAATATGTCTAAAAAGAAACAAACAGGAATTAAGTTTTATGATCACCAAAGTAGAAAAAGACCTTTTCTCATAATAATTTGATATTTCAAAATTTTATAACTTTATCCTTGAAATATCTCATTTTTTTTGTCCTTATCATAGCCTTAAAGCCACATAACTAAGTGAATTCTAGCTTTTATTCTAACATTTCAACAATTTTTTACCTGACATTTTACCTTCATCCCAGAGAAAAACACAGAGTACTGACAACTCAGACACAGATTTTGGCTTTATGACTTTTAGTTCACTGTCATATAAAAAGCACATACACTGTACAGTAAGCAAACATGGACTGCCAGCACATTTCAACTGGTGTTACTTCACTGACATCTTCATCAAAATAAGTTTCCGGAAGCTAAAAATGCTTCTTGAGATGGCCAAAAGGAAGTCGTTTCTCAATATCAACTCACACTGTGTCTCCTAAATGACCATTCTGTACAGTATACACACAGATTGTATAAATAAAAGTTGTACAAAGAATAAATAAAGTCCTGTACAACCAGTTAGATCCAACTACATCACTGTGGGAACAAAGAAAAGAGTTTTCTGTTGAACGGACTGCAGACATGAGTGTAAAATGTAATTACTTATGAACATCAATATAAATAGACCAGCTCGTAAAATGTAATTTTTAGGTATTTTCCCACCCTTAGTAATGTCTCTGCTCTTCACACAGACTGTCTACATATGGCTCTTATTTCTTGGGCTTGTAATTTCTAGATTTCATGATCACAAAGGGGCGACAGAATAGGTAGGACACCCTGTGTTTTCAACTAAACTATGACAAAGTGCACTCAATAGGATAAATAAACCGACACACAAAACAACACGCTCACATTCACATCTCGGGTCGTAACCATGGGACTGAAAAATACCATGCTTCACAATAAAACAAGAAGAAAAATGACATCAAACCACTTGGAACAAACACCGACAAATTTCAGAAAGGGGAGATGGAGTCTAAAGAAGCATTTCACCAAATACTGATTCTATTAACAGACTAATCACACACGTAATAAATACAGGCAAAGTGTTTTCTGTCACTGCACTATTTCTGCCTCAGTATCAATCGCTCATACAAACATTACTCAGAATTTTCCCTTTCACTTCGTCTCCCCTTCACAGTTTAAGTTCATCGTCCTCTTAGATCCAGTAAATGAGTCTGTTAATGGAAACAGCAGGAGTTTGTCATGTTGGACAAACCAGTGAATTTGGAAAAGCCTATAGACAATTAAGAAATCCCTATTTTCCTGCTGTTTAACAAAATAAGAATGTACAGTATTTTGTTGCGACTGAGGGCCTTTGCCAACATTCATTTGATGAAATTCTGGCTCCGACCCTCTTGCCAAGTCGTTATTAGCCTGTCATGCTAAACCCCGACCAATCACATAAGAACGAATCGCTTCAGTGAGCTACTGATGACTAGAGGAATTTCCAATGATGGGACGTGTTTTAACAGTCTCAGTCGTGTCCTGCAATTACATAATGCTCAACCCCCCCCGAACAGTAAGAACCTAAACTATCAGGTTTTTTAGGTCTTCAGTGCACTTAGATAAAAACTACATATGGAAACAAACCATGGACCAAGATGGAAAAATTTAACCCATGTGTCTTTCTGTAATTATAAATGTTCTTGAACATCTCAGATTTATAAAGACAGTCTCCAAAGCCACATGGAGAGCCCATTAAGCTGCCAAAACATTTCTTTTAAACTTGGTTTAATGTAACACTGTAGAGTAGTGCATTTGCAAAAAGCACAGCAATTCAGAAAAGAACTTCAGAAGACTGTTACTGCTGTGTCCCACATTCAGGAGTTTCTGCAACATTTTGTACCCAAACTGTGGGCTGTGATTGGACATATAAGTGTATGAGTTTGATTACAGAATGTCCCCACATGTGTTTTATGTTATACGCTCCAGAGGGATTACCAGAGAGCAGTGCAGCAATTAATCCCCCTCCACTGAGCACTTTCACTTCCTGGGGAGCAGCGCTGCAAGTCTCTGCTTCTTAATGGGAAGGAAATGGATCTCCTGTGAGCTGACCTTCTTCAATTTGATAGCTCTGTTTTTTGGAACCTTTTTAAGCGGGTCGTTGGGGTCGTGCTGCTCTCCTTGGGACACTGACTGGACGCCGTAGAGCTGCTGCAGAGACGTCCCCTGGCTACCGTCTCGTTTGATGGAAAAGTTCTTGGTGGATACCCCTGAAAGGCCTTTAATCTTTCCACAGAGGATGGCGGGGATCGCGTCCTTGACAGAGACGATGACCTTAGCCGTCTGGGAGGCGCTGACTATCTCAAGGTTTCCAGCTCCGCTAAGTGATGCCTCAGGGCCCAGAGAACTAGAGCCACCAGCGCTGCTGTCAACCACCCACTTATGCTGCCGGCTGAACTCCAGTGAAGCCAGACTGCCCAGGAGTTTGGAATCTAAAGTCTGGGTGCATTCAACGCCCAGAGACAAAGCAGTGGCACTACTATCCTGACCCAGTTCTCGCTCACGTCCTGGGGAACCACCGACGCTACATGACTGAACACACTTTTTCCTCACACCAGGCACCGACAAGTCAAGCACACTGTCCTGCTGCACACTAGGATATTCCTGTTTTGGTTCAACTGCCCTGACGGAGAGGTCCAGAGCCTGTCCTTCGTCTGAAGGAAGCGAGGACGGAGACGTAGATTGTGTCTGGAATGTGGTCGTGGATCTGCTCGAAGACAGAGGAGGAGAGGTAGTATCTTTTAAAGAAGTCTGAGTGCTTTTGCTCACAGTGCAAACTGGTTTTGGCACGTTCCCCTTTGAGTCCTCGGTCTGAGGGACAGGAACGGGGATGGGGAGAGGAACTGGCAGAGGCACTGGTAGGGGGATGATGACAGGGTACGGAACCAGGAGAGTTGCAGGAGGGACCAGAGGGGCCAGGGGGGAGGTGTAGGGAGGCGTTAAGGGAGGAAGGGGGAAGAAGTTGGAGCCTGGTGACTGACAGGTGGATGAACCCCCCTGAGAAGAAGGGAAGAGGTCCTGCAAGATGGCTGCAAATGCCGGATTCTGCAGGAGAGACAGCAGGTTGGCGTCCTGCGCTTGTCCTGCAGACTTCTGGTCGACTCCTGGAGGCAAAGCGAACGTTAAAGGATTCTGACACAGGACGTTGTTTTGGAGTGGCAACTGTGGGCAATTAGTAGCCTGAGGAATCACAGAGGGACTCATGTGCTGGAGGACCTGCTGATCCAAGACCAGCGGTAGAGAAACTGGGCTTTGGCTTGTTATCAAGTACGGGGCGGCCCCCATTTGGCTGAGCTGGGGCCCGGCTGCTCCGGCCATCTGGAGGTGGATGGGCAGCATCAGCGGGCTCTCTCCCAGGCACACTGGATGAAGCACAGTTGTTGCGACTTTCAGAGCCACGCCTCCTGGAGATTCAGCAGTGGGACTCACCACCGATGGGGCCTCTGTTAAGTTAGGGACCCCTCCTTTGCTCAGTCCTGTTGCGCTGTCATCACAGGATTCAGTGGAAATCAGTGGATTTACTCCATTCTCTGCTTTTCCGGGCATTTCTCCTCCTCCTCCCACCTCTGCGTTGCACACATCAGTCTGAGGCTGAGCCATATTTACTGACGCACTGTCACTGCCCTCCATTATTCAACCTAATGACTGAGGACAAATCTTCATCAAGTGCTAGTGACAGGATGCATTCATTATTCTTCTAGCAGCCCTGCAACATAGAAAACACAATATTTAGTGTTTTAGCAACAATCAGTTATACATGCCACCAAAACTGGAAACTATGGTGTAAAAACCCACCGAATATTATGGTCTGAAAGACTCATACCTTACATGATGTTAAATACATGGGGCTCAGCAACACCACAGATCTGATATACAACATTTATCCCATATATTAAAGGGGTCTAAACCCACTTTTATTAGTCTTTGGTACATTTATTTGTGTATTTGGTGACCCTAAAAGTTGCAAAAGTTTGAATTTCAACCCCCCCCCCGTGCCGCAAAGCTATCTTTATATTAATTTTGGTGAAAAATCGAGTGGATTTCTACAATCTGTTTCAATTCCTGCTTAATTTGTTATGTCTATAACTAGTTACGTCACGACATTTGCACATACAAGGTCAAGACTTCCAACGAATGTTTCTCCGAGTACGCTATAATTGTTTATCAGCAGCAGCGGCTGTACTAAAAACTGAAAATATGTCCAAACTTTCAGCTGATTACCTAAAATGTTCAGTTGTTGGTTGTATTAATGAACAAAAGTGGCTGAACGGGACAGAAAGCATGGTCAACAACCTGGAGGAGGTGGGGCCTGAAGTGACTCATTTGAGAGCCAGTGTTCAAAATGACCTTTCTGCTGTCATTACTCAGAAATAGGGTTGAAAATAGACTTGTGGAGTTGAATTAATGAAGAATTCAGACCCAAGCATAGCATTTACAGGTCATGTCGACAGGGAAATGTTTTGAAATGCAGAATTCCATTTAAAAAAGTAAAATATCACTCCTTTAAGACTGTGTGATCTGAGAATATATGACCAGTGCATATTACATGATATTACAAAAAAATACATTATACTATTTTGTAATTGCATTATTAATGGAAATGTTTTTCATCAGTTGTACTACACTACATTCTTCCTAGTGCCAGATGCAGGAAGGAAATTTGCATGAAGTCGACACAAACAAACGAGGAGAGGGAACGTGACACAGAATGTGGTAATTCAGAACAGGAGGGAGACGCCATCAGCCCAGACAGAAGAACCTCCCACTACAGGAGGAGTGACTTCTGTCACATACATGTGGTCTGGATGTGAGAAGTTTGACACTGTCCAGGAAGCTGCACTCTGCCAAAGAAATAATAATACAGTCACATTATAAAATGTATCTTTACTTACATCTTTAATTATCTTCTTTAATTTATTGAGTATATCATAAACAGGCATTAATGATATTTACCTACAATACATGATACATTACCTACAAATGATGTATATTGGGATGTGTGAATTTGCTTATATTTCACAGTATAATCCTAATTATTTAGGATTTATATATTTAGTATATTAAGGATTATTTTAGAATCAAAAAGACTTGCAAATTCGATAGATGCATATCATGTATCGCTGCAAACAGTACAGGATGTAATGTCATTTAGACTATGTACTATATGTCCCAGATCAGAGTTTTCTGCATGTGTTCCAGTGATTCACAGTTCGATGGTAAACACAGACCTGTGTTTATCAGACCAGAGTGAAAGTAATGATGACCATCTGTTAAGACTGTGTCTAGGTGAACCAGTCGTTATCACAGACATTACAGATGGATCTTTGGTTTTTGATGCTAGTTTTAGGTTAAGTTCAAGTTGTTTTTATGAGTCCATAAGTAGTTGTTATCTTCAATTTCAATAATTTACTCATTTTAGTGCAATTATTAGTTTTAGTATGTCTTAAATTGGGGGAAACTGAGAAGAAAACCTATATACACACACCATTCTGGGTATCATTGCAGTTTTGTGTGTTTTATTGTCTTTATTTTTATTTCAGTTAACAAAATGACTTTTTACCGCTAGTTTTATTTTTAGTCTTCAGTCTGTAATAACCCTGCTTGTTACGCTGCTGATTCTGTGCTGATTACAGAGAAAGGGTTGAAAGGGTTTTCTTTCTTGATTTTCATCAATTCCTCCCCTCCTCCACTCCTCTCCTTTGGTTAAGGACCCCAGCTGAAGAAGTTAAGCCTGGAGTGATTAGCCATATGCAGCTGAAGGGAGGGAAGCTTTTAATTTGCAGACAGAGGACCACCCCAACAACAATATCTGCAGAGGAAGGTTACACTGACACAGATCTATCTGTGTATCTGTTCCTGTTGTTAATATGCTTTTAGAAGCTCATTGTGCACTTGCTTTGCTCTCACTACACGACACCACTACAAAACACAGGTCCCGCCTGCACTGGCTGTCAACCCTCATCCATCTGTAGTGATAAAGCGTCCCAAGGGTGCCTAGAGATACAATGCATCCGATGTCAGCGAGGTCAATTATTCATACTGATGGAAGATCCAAGGATAATGTTCAGTCCATACAAGGGGACAGACTTTAAATAAGCTGTAATGTAACAATAAAGTCTGCACTATCTTTTAAGTAAAAAACTCAATTAAATGCACACATGCAGTTCCAATTTTCCTGCAGAAGCGTGACACTTTTTTTTTCCTGCTAAACAGCCTTCATGTGGTGTTGGGTTGCCTCAGTGAGCAGCAAGGAGGAGCCCTCTATCCCCCCAGGCTGGTTTTATATTGTTCTGTAGTATAGATGAGACATTGTAATAGGGCTCTGATGGATTACACGGACGATCCTACAGCCAGACACTCGGCCGATAACCTTGTCGCCATTTCACACATGGGAAAGGTCTGGAAAGTGTGCACCTTGGGAATACAAAAACTTGCTAAAATATATCTGACAAGTATCCAATAAAAGCTTTTGTGTATTTATAGCTTGAGGGTTTGTCCTTATTCCCTTGCCAACTTAAACTGGAGTCAGCTGGCATTTAATGGTGCAAAGAGAGGGAAGTGTCAGTTATGAGTGATGAGGCTGCATGTTATGATGTGTGTAAAAGACTACATACAAACACCCAAGCCTCATCCAGGGTTATTGTAGTTAATGAATACTCAGACTGAAGGTAAACTAACAATCAGAAATGATTTTAGCTCTTTTATCATTAATCTCTCTACTGCACATACTTGGAAAATTGTAAGACATACATTAAAACTTTACTCAACTGTACAAATGATATGTTTAACACAACTCCGCTTCTGAATGTAAATTGTTTCAGTAGTTTGTTGTGAGTTTTATACATTTATTCTATTTTCTGTGTACTTTCAATATCACTGAAAATCATTGCCTTGCTTTCAAAGATTCCAAAGTTTGGACAAAAAAAACTAAAATGAGCACGGCACAAAGACTAAAACTGCACATGGAATCTTGTTACTTTTACTTTGACTGATGCTGTAGATGCTCACAGAGACAATATGAGAATTAAATGATTTTGTACAATGTGGCACTTTTGATGAACAATGAGATTGTTAATCATTTTCTATAATACCAGCAAAACCTATGAGTAACTACATGAATAACTGAATAAAACTCCTGATAGCCAACTCCTCAAAGTATTAAAGATAACTGAATCCTTCCTACTGCATTGAAATCAAAAGTGAAAATGAAAGAAGCACAATAAAAACTCATTAAACTTAAATGAACTGTGGTCTCATCCAGTAGGTTATGGGAAACAGGAGTGGTGCGACAGTCCATTTTCCAAACAGAAGTGCCACATTTATCATTTGTAATTATTTTTTCAGGTTGAAAAGGGGATATAATGTTCTAAATTAAGGTCTTGAATTGGAAATCAAGATCTATATTTTCCAGCATTTTGATGCTGCGGTCTCAGTTGCATTCCAGGAAGTTTGAGGCAAGACATTTCCTGCTTGATAACATGGTCATGAGGTCTGTGACACGATAAAGCCTCACTGGTCAATGTGAAAGAGGTCTTTCTTGGTACAGACTCCCCTACTGTTATGGACGCTAGTGGTTTGGCCCAATTGTACACAAAGTGAAGAGAGATTTTTTGCAGCACCAATAATAACATCATAAATTTTTAAAACATTTCTGATATATGAGAAGTAAGAAAACGTGCAATTAGGGGTCATTACAGTGAGCCCTAAGATCAAGTGACCTGATGCTAAGCAGTAATCACAACCAGGGTGACATGTTCTTGGGCTGCCCCTCCAGCACAGTGCTTCACAGCCCGCTGCTCCTCCTCCTCTTCAAGTGAATCATGTGAGTGTAATGTCAAACTCTGCAGACGAGCAGAAGAAGGAAGTTTAACCAGAGAGACTGAGTTTTTTCCTGGACTTTGTGACTCTGCTTTGTCTTTGTGTTATCACAGACAGGCAAGGTCAAAGACAGATGTCACACACGCATCAAAACATTTTGATTCAACTTGTACACTTGGCACTAATACGCCTGAAAGTCAGGGAAGCACATGTCCTCAGTTCTTCTTTAGCTCCAAGTTAAACTCAGCTCACATAACACACGACCCTGCAGTCAAACACAACGGAGGAACAGCTTCCAGACCCTCTGGCTAAATCCAACACCTCTTAAAGAGCCTGGACACACTTGTGTATCGCCATGCTCAGGCAAATATTCACATCAAACTGTCAGAAAATAAACGCTACACAAATGCCTCCAGGGTGAACATATTAATCTCCCTAAATCTAGTTTATCAGACGGTCCCCCACCTCAGATGATTTGCAGATTAGTTTGTTAAAAATAGTGCCACAGTTACACAGTTTTCAGTCAATATGAGCTCATGTTAAAAACATGCAACACAAACAAACCTGAAATCTTGATCCTGAATATTTAATGATGCCTGGTTTAAACATGGAAAAGATAAGCAAAGCATCTCCTGCCGTTTGTATCTTTGAGACGTCATCTGTAAGAGGTTTGTGTTCACCAGCCAGTAACAGCTAATTAAGGAAATAGGCAAGAAGAGACCTAACAGAGAGCCAAACGAAATCCCTCCCCTGTCCCCGTTACTGTAATGATTTCCACATTTCCCTTTTTTCCTTGCCTCATTGATGGAATGTATGCTCTACTACGTCAGTACACTGGAGAGAAAACAACAATGCCTTAACTTCAGTTGCGTTAAAACTGTTTTCTCTGCCTGTCTTTTCACTTCTTCATTTACATGCATGTGATGTAAGAGTTTACACCAGAGGAAACAAAGCATCGGGGATGAAGGTAGCACGGCTGATAATCTAAAGGTCATCGCCCTCAACACCCCTCCGCTCCAATAGCCAATTACATCTCATTAGAGAGACACACAGGCTCATCATGAGCTTTGCATCCTGACAGACTGACACAGGCTGCTGTCACATCAGGGCAGATTTTCTTTTATGCAACCAGCTGTCTCTCAGTCCATCTTCTGATTGTCACGAAGGAAGTCAAATTTGATGAATAATTCACATTTTTCTGATCAATACAATTAGAATGGTCATAATTATTAAGTCAGTGTCTCTTACTGAAATCCTCAAATGCTATTAGAAGATTAAAACGATGTAAGACTTTTCTTTAAGGTACATGATTCACTGTTAACTAGTTGTGTGTGAGCAGCTTAATGGCTCTATTAGTATTTATTAGAGCCTGTGTCTACATGACTATATTCTACAACTACTAGGTTATTAAGTAGTTTTCCCACATTAACCTCAGAATTTTTTAAGGATGGATTAACTGT